>NC_090235.1:15428490-15718490 GCF_024489055.1 Chanodichthys erythropterus
ACAGCACAGCCTGGCCTGGCACAGCACAGCACAGCACAGCACAGCACAGCACAGCACAGCACAGCACAGCACAGCACAGCACAGCACAGCACAGCACAGCACAGCACTGGCACAGCACAGCCTGGCACAGCACAGCACAGCACAGCACAGCACAGCACAGCACAGCACAGCACAGCACAGCACAGCACAGCACAGCACAGCACAGCACAGCACAGCCTGGCCTGGCACAGCACAGCACAGCACAGCACAGCACAGCACAGCACAGCACAGCACAGCACAGCACAGCACAGCACAGCACAGCAGCACAGCACAGCACAGCACAGCACAGCACAGCACAGCACAGCACAGCACAGCACAGCACAGCACAGCACAGCACAGCACACAGCACAGCACAGCACAGCACAGCACAGCACAGCACAGCACAGCACAGCACAGCACAGCACAGCACAGCACAGCACAGCCTGGCACAGCACAGCACAGCACAGCACAGCACAGCACAGCACAGCACAGCACAGCACAGCACAGCACAGCACAGCACAGCACAGCACAGCACAGCACAGCACAGCACAGCACAGCACAGCACAGCACAGCACAGCACAGCACAGCACAGCACAGCACAGCACAGCACAGCACAGCACAGCACAGCACAGCACAGCACAGCACAGCACAGCACAGCACAGCACAGCACAGCACAGCACAGCACAGCACAGCACAGCACAGCACAGCACAGCACAGCACAGCACAGCACAGCACAGCACAGCACAGCACAGCCTGGCCTGGCACAGCACAGCACAGCACAGCACAGCACTGGCCTGGCCTGGCCTGGCCTGGCCTGGCCCTGGCCCTGGCCTGGCCTGGCCTGGCCTGGCCTGGCCTGGCCTGGGGCCCTGGCCCTGGCCTGGCCTGGCCTGGCCTGGCCCCTGAGCCTGGCCCTGGCACTGGCCTGGCCTGGCCCTGAAGCCCTGGCCTGGCCTGGCTCTGGCCTGGCCCTGGCCTGGCCTGGCCTGGCCTGGCCCTGGCCTGGCCTGGCCCTGGCCTGGCCTGGCTCTGGCCTGGCCTGGCCTGGCCTGGCCCTGGCCCTGGCCTGGCCTGGCCCTGGCCTGGCCTGGCCTGGCCTGAGCCCTGGCCTGGCCTGGCCCTGGCCTGGCCTGGCCTGGCCCTGGCCTGGCCTGGCCTGGCCTGGCCTGGCCTGGCCTGGCCTGGCCTGGCCTGGCCTGGCCTGGCCACTGGCCTGGCCTGGCCTGGCCCTGGCCTGGCCTGGCCTGGCCTGGCCTGGCCTGGCCTGGCCTGGCCTGGCCTGGCCTGGCCTGGCCTGGCCTGGCCTGGCCCTGGCCTGGCCTGGCCTGGCCTGGCCCTGGCCTGGCCTGGCCTGGCCTGAGCCTGGCCCTGGCCTGGCCTGGCCTGGCCCTGGCCTGGCCTGGCCTGGCCCTGGCCTGGCCTGGCCTGGCCCTGGCCTGGCCTGGCCTGGCCTGGCCTGGCTGGCCTGGCCTGGCCCTGGCCTGGCCTGGCCTGGCCTGGCCCTGGCCCTGGCCCTGGCCTGGCCTGAGCCTGGCCTGGCCCTGGCCTGGCCTGGCCTGGCCTGGCCTGGCCTGGCCTGGCCTGGCCTGGCCTGAGCCTGGCCCTGGCCCTGGCCTGGCCTGAGCTGTGGCCTGGCCTGGCCCTGGCCCCGCCTGGCCTGGCCTGGCCCTGGCCTGGCCCTGGCCCTGGCCTGGCCTGAGCCCTGGCCTGGCCTGGCCTGGCCTGGCCTGGCCTGGCCCTGGCCTGCACAGCACTGGCCTGCACAGCTCTGCACAGCACTGCACAGCACTGCACAGCCTGGCCCTGGCCCTGCACAGCCCTGCACAGCACAGCACAGCACAGCACAGCACAGCACAGCACAGCACAACACAGCACAGCACAGCACCAGCACAGCACAGCACAGCACAGCACAGCACAGCACAGCACAGCACAGCACAGCACAGCACAGCACAACAGCACAGCCCTGGCCCTGCACAGCCTGGCCTGGCCCTGGCCTGGCACAGCACAGCACAGCACAGCACAGCACAGCACAGCACAGCACAGCACAGCACAGCACAGCACAGCACAGCACAGCACAGCACAGCACAGCACAGCACAGCACCAGCACAGCACAGCACAACTGCTTTGTACAGCACAGCACAGCACAACCTGGCCTGTCAGCCTGGCCTGGCCCTGCACAGCACTGCACAGCACTGCACAGCACTGCACAGCACTGCACAGCACTGCACAGCCTGGCCCGGCCTGGCCCTGGCCTGGCCTGGCCTGGCCCTGCACAGCACTGCACAGCACTGCACAGCACAACCTGGCCTGGCCTGGCACTGCACTGGCCCTGCACTGTACAGGCCTGGCCTGGCCTGGCCTGGCCTGGCCTGGCCCACGGCCTGGCCCTGGCCTGGCCTGGCCCTGGCCCCTGGCCTGGCCTGGCCCTGGCCTGGGAAAGCCCTGCCTGGCCCAGGCACTTGGCACAGCTGGCTGGCAGCACAGCCTGGCTGGCCCTGCACGCCTGGCCTGGCCTGGCCTGGCCTGGCCTGGCCTGGCCTGGCCTGGCCTGGCCCTGGCCTGGCCCTGGCCTGGCCTGGCCCTGGCCTGGCCCTGGCCTGGCCTGGCCTGGCCTGGCCTGGCCTGGCCTGGCCTGGCCCTGGCCCTGGCCTGGCCCTGGCCCTGGCCCTGGCCTGGCCTGGCCTGGCCTGCTGCCCTGGCCTGGCCTGGCCTGGCCTGGCCTGGCCTGGCCTGGCCTGGCTGGCCTGGCCTGGCCTGGCCTGGCCCTGGCCTGGCCTGGCCCCTGGCCCTGGCCTGGCCTGGCCTGGCCTGGCCTGGCCTGGCCTGGCCCTGGCCTGGCCTGGCCTGGCCTGGCCTGGCCTGGCCTGGCCTGGCCTGGCCTGGCCTGGCCTGGCCTGGCCTGGCCTGGCCTGGCCTGGCCTGACGCGGCCTGGCCTGGCCTGGCCTGGCCCTGGCCTGGCCTGGCCTGGCCTGGCCTGGGCCCGGCCCTGTGGCCTGGCCTGGCCCTGGCCTGGGCCCTGGCTGGCCTGGGCCCTGGCCTGGCCTGGCCCTGGCCTGGCCTGGCCCTGGCCTGGCCTGGCCTGGCCTGGCCTGGCCTGGCCCTGGCCTGGCCTGGCCTGGCCTGGCCTGGCCTGGCCTGGCCTGGCCTGGCCTGGCCTGGCCTGGCCCTGGCCTGGCCTGGCCTGGCCTGGCCTGGCCTGGCCTGGCCTGGCCTGGCCCTGGCCTGGCCTGGCCTGGCCCTGGCCTGGCCTGGCCTGGCCTGGCCTGGCCTGGCCTGGCCCTGGCCTGGCCTGGCCTGGCCTGGCCCTGGCCTGGCCTGGCCTGGCCCTGGCCTGGCCTGGCCTGGCCTGGCCTGGCCTGGCCTGGCCTGGCCTGGCCCTGGCCTGGCCTGGCCTGGCCTGGCCTGGCCTGGCCTGGCCTGGCCTGGCCTGGCCTGGCCTGGCCTGGCCTGGCCTGGCCTGGCCCTGGCCTGGCCTGGCCTGGCCTGGCCTGGCCTGGCCTGGCCTGGCCTGGCCTGGCCTGGCCCTGGCCTGGCCTGGCCTGGCCTGGCCTGGCCTGGCCCTGGCCTGGCCTGGCCTGGCCTGGCCTGGCCTGGCCTGGCCTGGCCCTGGCCTGGCCTGGCCTGGCCTGGCCTGGCCTGGCCTGGCCTGGCCTGGCCCTGGCCTGGCCTGGCCTGGCCTGGCCTGGCCTGGCCTGGCCTGGCCTGGCCCTGGCTGGCTGGCCTGGCCTGGCCTGGCCTGGCCCTGGCCTGGCCTGGCCTGGCCTGGCCCTGGCCTGGCCCTGGCCTGGGCCTGGCCTGGCCTGGCCCTGGCCTGGCCTGGCCTGGCCTGGCTGGCCTGGCTGGCCTGGCCTGGCCTGGCCTGGCCTGGCCTGGCACTGGCCTGGCCTGGCCTGGCCTGGCCTGGCCTGGCCCTGGCCTGGCCTCTGGCCTGGCTGCCTGGCCCTGGCCTGGCCTGGCCTGGCCTGGCCTGGCCTGGCCCTGGCCTGGCCTGGCCTGGCCTGGCCTGGCCCTGGCCTGGCCTGGCCTGGCCTGGCCTGGCCTGGCCTGGCCTGGCCTGGCCTGGCCAGCCTGGCCCCACTGGCCTGGCCTGGCCTGGCCTGGCCTGGCTGGCACACAGAGCTGGCTGGCCTGGCCTGGCCTGGCCCTGGCCTGGCCTGGCCTGGCCTGGCCTGGCCTGGCACCTGGCTGGCACTGGCTGGCTGGCCTGGCCTGGCCTGGCCTGGCCTGGCCTGGCCTGGCCTGGCCTGGCCTGGCCTGGCCTGGCCTGGCCTGGCCTGGCCTGGCCTGGCCTGGCCTGGCCTGGCCCTGGCCTGGCCTGGCCTGGCCTGGCCTGGCCTGGCCTGGCCCTGGCCTGGCTGGCCTGGCCCTGGCTGGCCTGGCCTGGCCTGGCCTGGCCTGGCCTGGCCTGGCCTGGCCTGGCCTGGCCTGGCCTGGCCTGGCCCTGGCCTGGCCTGGCCTGGCCTGGCCTGGCTGGCTGGCCTGGCCTGGCCCTGGCCTGGCCTGGCCTGGCCTGGCCTGGCCTGGCCTGGCCTGGCTGGCCTGGCCTGGCCTGGCCTGGCCTGGCCTGGCCTGGCCTGGCCTGGCCTGGCCTGGCCTGGCCTGGCCTGGCCTGGCCTGGCCTGGCCTGGCCTGGCCTGGCCTGGCCTGGCCTGGCCTGGCCTGGCCTGGCCTGGCCTGGCCTGGCCTGGCCTGGCCTGGCCTGGCCTGGCCTGGCCTGGCCTGGCCTGGCCTGGCCTGGCCTGGCCTGGCCTGGGCACAGCACAGCACAGCACAGCACAGCACAGCACAGCACAGCACAGCACAGCACAGCACAGCACAGCACAGCACAGCACAGCACAGCACAGCACAGCACAGCACAGCACAGCACAGCACAGCACAGCACAGCACAGCACAGCACAGCACTGGCACCAGCACAGCACAGCACAGCACAGCACAGCACAGCACAGCACAGCACAGCACAGCACAGCACAGCACAGCACAGCACAGCACAGCACAGCACAGCACAGCACAGCACAGCACAGCACAGCACAGCACAGCACCAGCACAGCACAGCACAGCACAGCACAGCACAGCACAGCACAGGCCTGGCACAGCACAGCACAGCACAGCACAGCACAGCACAGCACAGCACAGCACAGCACAGCACAGCACAGCACAGCACAGCACAGCACAGCACAGCACAGCACTGGCACAGCACTGCACAGCACAGCACAGCACAGCACAGCACAGCACAGCACAGCACAGCACAGCACAGCACAGCACAGCACAGCACAGCACAGCACAGCACTGGCCTGGCACAGCACAGCACAGCACAGCACAGCACAGCACAGCACAGCACAGCACAGCACAGCACAGCACAGCACAGCCTGGCCTGGCACAGCACAGCACAGCACAGCTGTACAGCACAGCACAGCACAGCACTGGCCTGGCACAGCACAGCACAGCACAGCACAGCACAGCACAGCACAGCACAGCACAGCACTGGCCTGGCCTGGCACAGCACAGCACAGCACAGCACAGCACAGCACGGCCCTGGCCTGGCCTGGCCTGGCCTGGCCTGGCCGCACTGTGGCCTGGCTGTGCAGCCCTGGCCTGGCCTGGCACAGGCACTGGCCTGGCCTGGCCTGGCTGGCCTGGCCTGGCCTGGCACAGCCTGGCCTGGCCCTGGCCTGGCCTGGCACAGCACAGCACAGCCTGGCACAGCACAGCACAGCCTGGCCTGGCCTGGCACAGCACAGCCTGGCAGCACAGCACAGCACAGCACAGCCTGGCACAGCACAGCACAGCACAGCACAGCACAGCACAGCACAGCACAGCACAGCTGGCCTGGCCTGGCCTGGCACTGCTGGCCTGGCCTGGCCTGGCCTGGCCTGGCCCAGCACAGCACAACTGGCCTGGCAGCACAGCACTGGCCTGGCCTGGCCTGGCAACACAGCACAGCACAGCACAGCACAGCACAGCACAGCACAGCACAGCACAGCACACGCTGGCCTAGCACAGCCTGGCCTTACAGCACAGCACAGCACAACTGGCCTGGCCTGGCAACCTGGCCTGGCTGGCCTGGCGCAGCCCAGCACAGCACTGGCACAGCCTGCACTGGCCTAGCGCACCAGCTGGCCTGGCGGCCTTCTTCTTCTGGCAGCCTGGCCTGGCCTGTGCCCTGGCCTTCCCTGGCCTGGCGCAGCCTGGCCTGGCCTGGCCTGGCCTGGCTTGGCCTGGCACAGCTGGCCGCCAGCTGGCCTGGCCCTGGCCTGGCTGGCACAGCACAGCACGGCACTGGCACTGGCACAGCTGGCCTGGCTGGCACCTGGCCTGGCACTGGCCTGGCACAGCACTGGCCCTGGCCCTGGCCTGGCCTGGCCTGGCCTGGCACTGGCCTGGCCTGGCCTGGCCTGGCCTGGCCTGAGCCTGGCCCTGGCCTGGCCTGGCACAGCTGGCCTGGCCTGGCCTGGCCTGGCCTGGCCTGGCCTGGCCTGGCCTGGCCTGGCCTGGCCTGGCCTGGCCTGGCCTGGCCTGGCTGGCCTGGCCTGGCCTGGCCTGGCCTGGCCTGGCCTGGCCTGGCCTGGCCTGGCCTGGCCTGGCCTGGCCTGGCCTGGCCTGGCCTGGCCTGGCCTGGCCTGGCCTGGCCTGGCCTGGCCTGGCCTGGCCTGGCCTGGCCCTGGCCTGGCCTGGCCTGGCCTGGCCTGGCCTGGCCTGGCCTGGCCTGGCCTGGCCTGGCCTGGCCTGGCCTGGCCTGGCCTGGCCTGGCCTGGCCTGGCCTGGCCTGGCCTGGCCTGGCCTGGCCTGGCCTGGCCTGGCCTGGCCTGGCCTGGCCTGGCCTGGCCTGGCCTGGCCTGGCCTGGCCTGGCCTGGCCTGGCCTGGCCTGGCCTGGCCTGGCCTGGCCTGGCCTGGCCTGGCCTGGCCTGGCCTGGCCTGGCCCTGGCCTGGCCTGGCCTGGCCTGGCCTGGCCTGGCCTGGCCTGGCCTGGCCTGGCCTGGCCTGGCCTGGCCTGGCCTGGCCTGGCCTGGCCTGGCCTGGCCTGGCCTGGCCTGGCCTGGCCCTGGCCTGGCCTGGCCTGGCCTGGCCTGGCCTGGCCTGGCCTGGCCTGGCCTGGCCTGGCCTGGCCTGGCCTGGCCTGGCCCTGGCCTGGCCTGGCCTGGCCTGGCCTGGCCTGGCCTGGCCTGGCCTGGCCTGGCCTGGCCCTGGCCTGGCCTGGCCTGGCCTGGCCTGGCCTGGCCTGGCCTGGCCTGGCCTGGCCTGGCCTGGCCTGGCCTGGCCTGGCCTGGCCTGGCCTGGCCTGGCCTGGCCCTGGCCTGGCCTGGCCTGGCCTGGCCTGGCCTGGCCTGGCCTGGCCTGGCCTGGCCTGGCCCTGGCCTGGCCTGGCCTGGCCTGGCCTGGCCTGGCCTGGCCTGGCCTGGCCTGGCCTGGCCTGGCCTGGCCTGGCCTGGCCTGGCCTGGCCTGGCCTGGCCTGGCCTGGCCTGGCCTGGCCTGGCCTGGCCTGGCCTGGCCCTGGCCTGGCCTGGCCTGGCCTGGCCTGGCCTGGCCTGGCCTGGCCTGGCCTGGCCTGGCCTGGCCTGGCCTGGCCTGGCCTGGCCTGGCCTGGCCTGGCCTGGCCCTGGCCTGGCCTGGCCTGGCCTGGCCTGGCCTGGCCTGGCCTGGCCCTGGCCTGGCCTGGCCTGGCCTGGCCTGGCCTGGCCTGGCCTGGCCTGGCCTGGCCTGGCCTGGCCTGGCCTGGCCTGGCCCTGGCCTGGCCTGGCCTGGCCTGGCCTGGCCTGGCCTGGCCTGGCCTGGCCTGGCCTGGCCTGGCCTGGCCTGGCCTGGCCTGGCCTGGCCTGGCCTGGCCTGGCCTGGCCTGGCCTGGCCTGGCCCTGGCCTGGCCTGGCCTGGCCTGGCCTGGCCTGGCCTGGCCTGGCCTGGCCTGGCCCTGGCCTGGCCTGGCCTGGCCTGGCCTGGCCCTGGCCTGGCCTGGCCTGGCCTGGCCTGGCCCTGGCCTGGCCTGGCCTGGCCTGGCCTGGCCTGGCCTGGCCCTGGCCTGGCCTGGCCTGGCCCTGGCCTGGCCTGGCCTGGCCTGGCCTGGCCTGGCCTGGCCCTGGCCTGGCCTGGCCTGGCCTGGCCTGGCCTGGCCTGGCCTGGCCTGGCCTGGCCTGGCCTGGCCTGGCCTGGCCTGGCCTGGCCTGGCCTGGCCCTGGCCTGGCCTGGCCTGGCCTGGCCCTGGCCTGGCCTGGCCTGGCCTGGCCTGGCCTGGCCTGGCCTGGCCTGGCCTGGCCTGGCCTGGCCTGGCCTGGCCTGGCCTGGCCTGGCCTGGCCTGGCCTGGCCTGGCCTGGCCTGGCCTGGCCTGGCCTGGCCCTGGCCTGGCCTGGCCTGGCCTGGCCTGGCCTGGCCTGGCCTGGCCTGGCCTGGCCTGGCCTGGCCTGGCCTGGCCTGGCCTGGCCCTGGCCTGGCCTGGCCTGGCCTGGCCTGGCCTGGCCTGGCCTGGCCTGGCCTGGCCTGGCCTGGCCTGGCCTGGCCTGGCCTGGCCTGGCCTGGCCTGGCCTGGCCTGGCCTGGCCTGGCCTGGCCTGGCCTGGCCTGGCCTGGCCTGGCCTGGCCTGGCCTGGCCTGGCCTGGCCTGGCCTGGCCTGGCCCTGGCCCTGGCCTGGCCTGGCCTGGCCTGGCCTGGCCTGGCCTGGCCTGGCCTGGCCTGGCCTGGCCTGGCCTGGCCTGGCCTGGCCTGGCCTGGCCTGGCCTGGCCTGGCCTGGCCTGGCCCTGGCCTGGCCTGGCCTGGCCTGGCCTGGCCTGGCCTGGCCTGGCCTGGCCTGGCCTGGCCTGGCCTGGCCTGGCCTGGCCTGGCCTGGCCTGGCCTGGCCTGGCCTGGCCCTGGCCTGGCCTGGCCTGGCCTGGCCTGGCCTGGCCTGGCCTGGCCTGGCCTGGCCTGGCCTGGCCTGGCCTGGCCTGGCCTGGCCTGGCCTGGCCTGGCCTGGCCTGGCCTGGCCTGGCCTGGCCTGGCCTGGCCTGGCCTGGCCTGGCCTGGCCTGGCCTGGCCTGGCCTGGCCTGGCCTGGCCTGGCCTGGCCTGGCCTGGCCTGGCCTGGCCTGGCCTGGCCTGGCCTGGCCTGGCCTGGCCTGGCCTGGCCTGGCCTGGCCTGGCCTGGCCTGGCCTGGCCTGGCCTGGCCTGGCCTGGCCTGGCCTGGCCTGGCCTGGCCTGGCCTGGCCTGGCCTGGCCTGGCCTGGCCTGGCCTGGCCTGGCCTGGCCTGGCCTGGCCTGGCCTGGCCTGGCCTGGCCTGGCCTGGCCTGGCCTGGCCTGGCCTGGCCCTGGCCTGGCCTGGCCTGGCCCTCTACCCTGGCCTCCGAGTCTATACCCCTCCGACTCTCTACCCCTCCGACTCTCTACCCCTCCGACTCTCTACCCCTCCGACTCTCTACCCCTCCGACTCTCTACCCCTCCGACTCTCTACCCCTCCGACTCTCTACCCCTCCGACTCTCTACCCCTCCGACTCTCTACCCCTCCGACTCTCTACCCCTCCGACTCTCTACCCCTCCGACTCTCTACCCCTCCGACTCTCTACCCCTCCGACTCTCTACCCCTCCGACTCTCTACCCCTCCGACTCTCTACCCCTCCGACTCTCTACCCCTCCGACTCTCTACCCCTCCGACTCTCTACCCCTCCGACTCTCTACCCCTCCGACTCTCTACCCCTCCGACTCTCTACCCCTCCGACTCTCTACCCCTCCGACTCTCTACCCCTCCGACTCTCTACCCCTCCGACTCTCTACCCCTCCGACTCTCTACCCCTCCGACTCTCTACCCCTCCGACTCTCTACCCCTCCGACTCTCTACCCCTCCGACTCTCTACCCCTCCGACTCTCTACCCCTCCGACTCTCTACCCCTCCGACTCTCTACCCCTCCGACTCTCTACCCCTCCGACTCTCTACCCCTCCGACTCTCTACCCCTCCGACTCTCTACCCCTCCGACTCTCTACCCCTCCGACTCTCTACCCCTCCGACTCTCTACCCCTCCGACTCTCTACCCCTCCGACTCTCTACCCCTCCGACTCTCTACCCCTCCGACTCTCTACCCCTCCGACTCTCTACCCCTCCGACTCTCTACCCCTCCGACTCTCTACCCCTCCGACTCTCTACCCCTCCGACTCTCTACCCCTCCGACTCTCTACCCCTCCGACTCTCTACCCCTCCGACTCTCTACCCCTCCGACTCTCTACCCCTCCGACTCTCTACCCCTCCGACTCTCTACCCCTCCGACTCTCTACCCCTCCGACTCTCTACCCCTCCGACTCTCTACCCCTCCGACTCTCTACCCCTCCGACTCTCTACCCCTCCGACTCTCTACCCCTCCGACTCTCTACCCCTCCGACTCTCTACCCCTCCGACTCTCTACCCCTCCGACTCTCTACCCCTCCGACTCTCTACCCCTCCGACTCTCTAGATAAAATAAAGAAGTTGAATCAAAGACAATATTTAAAGATTTTATTTGTTCTCAAAAACAACTCAAACATTTACAAGAGAACAATTACAAATGTTTACATAAACAAAAACATGAACATTCATCCTAAGAGGGAAGAAACCAAAGTGCATTGCATCACAAAAGACACAAAGTTAGATTACAAAAGAACTATGAACAAAAAAGCATGAATCAGGTAGAAAATGGCAGGAAACGATCACAGCAGGCCCACAATGGATTTGGAAGGTGGACAAGTTGTAGGTGAGGACCCATTCTGAGCCAAAATCCCAGGATGACACTGGCTATCAAGGTGGCAACAAATACTTTGCAACCCAAGATGGAGGGAGAAAGGACAACAATAGAGCCAAAGGGGTGAACAGACAAGGCAAGGACAGGAAGTCCATGTCGCAAGCAGGATGATGACTGGTCTCCCTTGTCCCTTTAGGTCTGCCTTGTGAAGCTTGAAGAATGACTGGTCACATTAGAATCGATAGACTCCAACTTAACCTAAGGCTCAAATCAAAGCCAGGGGATTGACACATTGGGCTTCCTGTATGCCAATTTTGCCTCAAAGTAGATCTAAAGTGCAGTTTGTAGCCAATAAAAGGATTAAACAAAGGGCTGAAAAGAGCCAGCTCAGACAATATGGTCTTTAGCAGGATCTAGTTGCAGCAGTAAAACTTAAATCAAAAGTAACAAATACTCAGGGAAAGAACTAAATTAAATAGATGTAAAAACATACAAATAAATAAATGGAGTAAATATATACAGACACAGAGTCAAAAAAGAACAGGTGGATACAATAGGTTGCCATGTTAACAACTTATCAAGATAAACATACAGGAAACTTCTCTTGATAACTAAACTAAGACAGGAAATTTACAGGAACTGGGACCAAAATTAAATAAAAAACAGACAATTACTTAAGTCATTTTGAAAATTTGAATTATTTATAATTTTACATAATATTACATAATACAAAAGGAGCCTATGGGCACAAGAATAAAGTAAATAAATTAAGAGGTTGGATGGGAAAAAAATAAAAAGGTTAATAGACTTTAAAAATTAACACTGCAACAAGACAGGGTTAAACCTTAATCAGTATAAAAGATACTTCAAAATGAAAGCATAAATACAAAAGGCCTAACAAAATACATACAAGTCAGTTCACAAATAGTCACTCTCATAGAAAGCTTTACAAATAGGAAGGAACATACACCGCAGACAAAGAAACAAGTGAAGGGTACATTTAAAAAAAAAAAAAAATGTTTAGTTTTTTTTTTTTTTTTTTTTTTGCTGCCCTTAAGTACAAAAACAATGCAAGGCATTAACACTAAAAAAAACAAAGTACAAAAGGGACAAAAAATTGAAAATGCATTACTAAATTTAACTGACAGACAAAGGCATATAAACAAGGGTATAAAAGAAAAAAAAAGGAATAGGTGCACAGAAGAATACAAAAGTGACAGGTGGATAAAGTCTCATGATTGCAAAAAAAAAAAAATCTGAAATAAAAAAAAAGAACGCAGGAAACTGGCATAAAGTACTAGTGCAAAAAGTCACAACATAATACAAAAACCACAGCTACAAAAGAGCACAGATTTAAAAAAATAAATAATGAATAAATAAAGGGGAAAAGGCATAGACAAACTAAAAGGCACACAAATATAAATTATGCAGACAGGTTTAACAGCATATTAGAGAGCAAATTACACCAACTATAACAGAAGTGATTCAAGACTGATTTGTCTTTTCAAGTGTCAGACACAAACAAGCACCACTGAAATCTAAAGCATTTGTACATACCAAAATATGCTTGGCTGAAAACTTAAAAATCTTGTTAATGTTGACAATGCACCAAAGATCAACTATCCCTGAAGCTTTTTAGTGTACCTTGCTAAAAGCATCTCTGTTGCCTAATTCTTGGAGTTCAGAGCACCTCTGTATATCTGAGCTTAAGTGGCTTTAAATATTAACTGGCAGTCAATTGACTAAAATTCTCAACCAGTAAACTGGTTCCAACAGTTTTATGGTAGAGCATATAAAATGAGCATTTGGGCACAGGTAGAATAAAAATAAAAATAAAGGAACAAATGAAACTGGTGTAAATACATAAAGTGGAAAAAAGGTAATTAAGTCACAGCATAATGCAAAAACCACTGCTACAAAACAGCAGATCTCCATCACAGAGAACAAAAAGCATAGGCTTAACCTAAAACGGCACAAATGCAAGTCATGCAGACAGGTTTAACATCAAATTACAGAGCAAATTATTCAAAACTGATTTTTTTCTTCAACATCTCAGACACAAGCACAGCTAAAATGTAGAGCTTTTGAAAACACAGAAAAATGCTTGACTGAAAACTTAATTATGTTGGTAATGTTAGAGAGAATCATTGAAGCTACAAGAGGATCTGCATACTGTAAGTGTTTTGCTGTCGTTTCTAGTTGATTTTAGTGCTGTATAGTTGCTTTACTGCTAGTTTACTGAGGTCACGTGGCAAATCGCGTTTGGTCTCGTTTGCTCTGAATCAGTAAGGCGTGGCCTGCTGAACTAACGTTGTAATAAGCTGGTATAAGTGCACAGTGTACCGCGGCAGCGGACGCGGCAGCCCTCATGTGAAGCCCTCCTCGTCTGAAGACCAGAGTGTAAAGACCAGCGACTCTACCTGTGCGACTCCACCGAGCAACTACACAGACAAGACACTTGAGTATTGCTCTTTTCTTTTCTTTTTTTATTCTTTCTTTCCTCTTTATACAGTGTGTTCTATTCTGTCTTTTGACTTGTTTTAGATATGTGCTTCCAAATTCCCACGATTACTAACCCTCGTAAATCGCATGCTACACGCTGTAAGCAGCGCAACCATAACAACCTGCGTTCTTTACCCATGTCACCTAGTACATTGTTTTCTATTTCGATTGGCCTCTGGAATTGTCAGTCTGCTGTCAACAAAGCAGACTTCATCACAGCTATTGCTACTTATTCAGATCTCCATCTCATGGCTCTGACTGAGACATGGATCAAACCAGAGGACACTGCCACACCAGCAGCCCTCTCCTCTAATTTCACTTTCTCTCACACCTCACGCCAGACTGGGAGGGGTGGTGGTACTGGTTTGCTTATGTCCAATGAATGGAAGTTCAATCCTTTACCATCTCTCTCTGAAAATGGCTCATTTGAATCCCATGCAATTACCATCACCTACCCTACCAAAATTCATGTTGTAGTTGTTTATCGTCCCCCAGGTCAGCTAGGTAACTTCTTGGAGGAGTTGGATGTGTTACTCTCATCCTTCCCTGAGGATGGCACTCCTCTGCTAGTACTTGGTGATTTCAACATCCATCTAGACAAACCTCAGGCTGCTGACTTCCACACGCTGCTTGCCTCATTTGATCTCAAGCGAGTGGCTACCTCAGCTACCCACAAATCAGGTAACCAATTGGACCTCATCTACACACGCTGTGGCTCCACCGACAATACACTGGTTACTCCACTACACACCTCAGACCACTTTCTCATTACTTTCACACTCAACCTGACCCCCAACTCATCACACACCCCACCACACGTCACTTTTCGGCGAAACCTACGCTCCCTCTCACCATCTCATCTATCCTCTTCGGTCTCATCCACACTTCCTCCCGCTAACCAATTCTCATCAATGGACACTAACACTGCTACTGACACTCTCTGCACCACTCTATCATCTTGCTTAGATGATTTCTGCCCCCTTTTAACCAGAATAGCCCGCGCCACCCCCTCTGCCCCCTGGCTCTCTGATGTTCTCCGTGAGCATCGGTCTAGACTCAGGGCTGCAGAGAAGTGGCACAAATCTAAAAATCCTACTGACCTTAGCTTATATCAGTCACTCCTTTCTTCTTTCTCTACTAATGTCTCCAATGCTAAAACCTCCTACTATCACACTAAAATTAACAACTCAAATGACTCCCGAACACTTTTCAAAACCTTCTCTTCTCTTCTTTGCCCTCCCCTCCCTCCCACATCAGTTCTTACAGCTGATGACTTTGCCACATTCTTCACACATAAAATAACAACCATCAGCGGCCAATTCTCCACACCACACACTGACAAGAACATCTTAATTGAAAACACACAACTCCTTCTCCATGCTTTCTGAGGCAGATGTTTCCAAACTCATTCATTCCAATCACCCTACTACCTGTCCGCTAGACCCTATCCCCACTCCTCTTCTTCAGGCCATCTCCTCCTCAATTCTACCTGCACTCACTCACATTATCAATTCTTCCCTTCACACCGGAACATTTCCCACAGCTTTTAAGCAGGCTAGGATTACCCCACTGCTTAAGAAACCCACTCTGAATCCAGCTCTTTTAGAAAACTACAGACCAGTATCCCTTCTTCCTT
This sequence comes from Chanodichthys erythropterus, assembly GCF_024489055.1. Classification (NCBI taxonomy): domain Eukaryota; kingdom Metazoa; phylum Chordata; class Actinopteri; order Cypriniformes; family Xenocyprididae; genus Chanodichthys; species Chanodichthys erythropterus. The sequence continues at coordinate 15,443,321 of NC_090235.1, forward strand.
TCATTGCTAAGACACTTGAGAGAGTTGTATTCAACCAACTGTCTACTTATCTCACACAGAACAACCTCCTTGACGACCACCAGTCTGGTTTCAAGAGTGGCCACTCTACTGAGACTGCCCTGCTCTCAGTCACTGAAGGCTTGAGACTGGCATGAGCAACTTCAAAATCATCAGTACTCATCTTGCTGGACCTGTCTGCTGCCTTTGACACAGTGAACCACCAGATCCTCCTGTCTACACTCATGTCGAAGGGCATCACGGGAACCGCGCTCCAGTGGTTCGAGTCTTACCTCTCAGGTAGGTCCTTCAGGGTATCTTGGAGAGGTGAGGTGTCCAAGTCACATCATCTTGCTACTGGGGTACCTCAGGGCTCTGTGCTTGGTCCACTTCTCTTCTCCATCTACACGTCATCACTAGGATCGGTCATTCAGGATCATGGTTTCTCCCATCACTGTTATGCTGATGACACACAACGCTACCTCTCATTCCAACCAGATGATCCGACGGTTGCTGGTCGCATCACAGCCTGCCTGACAGCCATTTCTGCCTGGATGAAGGACCACCACCTCCAACTCAACCTTGCAAAAACGGAACTGCTTGTGATCGGTGCAAACCCAACACTTCATCACAACCTTTCAGTTCAACTTGGGTCTTCAACCATCACTCCTTCCAGGACAGCCAGAAACCTTGGAGTGGTGATGGATGATGGTCTAACCTTCACAGATCATGTTGCAGCAACGACCCGGTCCTGCAGATTTGCCTTGTACAACATCAGGAAGATTAGACCCTTCCTATCTGAACATTCCACACAAATTCTTGTCCAAGCTCTTGTTCTATCCAGACTGGACTACTGTAATGCTCTCTTGGCTGGCCTTCCAGCATGCACTATCAAGCCTCTGCAACTGATCCAGAATGCTGCAGCAAGACTGGTCTTCAACAAACCGAAGAGAGCGCACGTCACTCCTCTCTTCATCAGTCTGCACTGGCTGCCAGTAGCTGCTCGCATCCAATTCAAGGCTCTGATGTTTGCTTACAGAACGACAGCTGGCTCTGCACCGCTATACCTTAACTCACTACTTCAGACTTACGCACCCTCCAGAAACCTGCGTTCTGCAAGTGAACGGCGCCTTGTGGTGCCATCACATAGGGGCACAAAATCACTCTCACGGACCTTCTCCGGGACTGTTCCTGGCTGGTGGAATGACCTGCCACGCTCTATCCGAGCTGCTGAGTCTCAAGCCAATCTTCAAAAAAATGCTAAAGACGTATCTTTTTCGTCAGCACTTGACCCAGTAGTAGTAGCACTTACCTTGACTAATATTCTTCTCCTATCTGTGTATTTATTAAAAAAAAAAAAAAAAAAAAAAAAAAAAAAAAAAAAAAACGCTATGAGCACTTTACTGACATAACTGTGACTTCACTCAGCACTTACATACTGTTGTTCTCATGTTGATTTCATGTTTACTCTCATTTGTAAGTCGCTTTGGATAAAAGCGTCTGCTAAATGACTAAATGTAAATGTAAATGTTGACAATGAACCAATGATCAACTATCCTTGATGTCTGAACTTTGCGTACTTGGTATTCTGAAACGCCGAATGTTTGTGTGCAGCAAGCAAAGCTCGTCTTCTTGTGACAGACAGCCTAAAAAGGATACAGATCATGAGAGAGCAAGCTTAGGAGCATGAATATAAGAGGCAAATGCTTAAACTGAACAAATTAACAGATTAACTACAATAAGATACAAAAGAGCTTAAACTGGGCAAAACAGCATAAATACTATAACAGCAAAAAGGGAATACAAAGTGGTAAAAAAAAAAAAATTAAAAAAAAAAAAATTAAAAAAATGATAATGGTCTCCCCTTGATTTAGTTATACTCCGGATACCTCCTTCTATTCCTCCAGTGTTCTGCTAGTAAGAATCTCCTATTACCTATCCGTTTCTCCTCAACCCTTCCCCACCTATACTCACCTGTTCCAACCACCCAAATAGTATGTGCTCTCCAGTCTCCAGTCATAGTCCTTCCCTTTTACCAGGTATCTTGAGAAGAGACTTAGCCATTACTCACCCGTTTCATTCAATTCCATCTCTTCAGTAAATTCCTGTTTGGGTTTGAGGATAATTTGGTCTCTGAGTCTGGTATTCACTTACATTATACAGTGCAATACAAGTTACAATAACAGCTCCAAAATAAAAATAGGAAGGGGCAGAACATCGAGTCTATGGATAAAGGGCCATAAAACGGCATAATAACCAACTATGCAAGGAGTAGAAATAAAAGGGATAAATACAAGAGACATTAAACCATAAAAACAAAACAGGAAAAGTTATGGCTGAAATAAAGGGGATAAAAAACAAAACAAAAAAGGGACAGCCAGATAAAAATGGGAATAAAGAAACTAATGCATTAATGCATAAATAGCAATAGCCATTAAGACAAACACACACAAAACAAAAAAAAGTCTTGAAGGGGAACAAGAGCTGAAGGCATAAAAAAAAAAAAAAAAGTCAAATCAATTTCATGAGTATGGTATTAGGGTTAGTTACTTATACAGCATTTAAGTACAAATAGAAAAAGCAGCATTAAAGTTGTCAATATTTGTAGTTGTCACAACAGAAGAGGATAATGAGATGACATGCAAAAGACAGTCTTTACTTCTAAGCACTTCAAGACAGCTGAGATTCAAGCAGGTGAGTAGGCAATTCATATAACATAGAACTTAACTGAATGAGAAAGTCTTTATGTTTAGCAGGTTCTGGCTGTCGTGACTGAAGGACAGGTTGAAGACAGGCATGGCACAGGTGAGTAGATGGGCAAGTCCTTCTGTATGAAACAAAGTAGGTAAGCAGTTTTTAGCCAAAGCCATAACCCTTCCCTCACTTTTTGGTGTGCCTATTGTTAAATACATCTTTTCTGCCAAATTAGCTTATAACCATGTTTGGGGCAGCCCTCGGATATCTGAGCTTGTGGTTTGGATGTGCCTAACATTGTCTGATCAGAGGATCAGAATAGCCATATTTCTCCAAAGCTGTTCAGGAACATGGATCAACCCAATAAAGAGAGTAGGAACAAATTGAGAACAGGAGTCAATTTCAAAAATGAGGGAAAAAAAAAAAATAAAAAAAAACATTCCCAAAGTTCAAAAAGCAAATGAGGGTAGAAGAGCTTAATTATGTGAGCTTACCTATGTGAGTGCTGAAGTTGCAAATGACTGCAAGGAAGGCCAAAGAAGAGGCGAACAGCAGCACATCCAACTGAAAAGAAACTGTCTTCTAGATGAACTGGACATGGTACATGTGAAGTTTATGACATTCAAAGAAGATGTTGCATAGAGTACATTTACAGGTATTTTTGAAGGAAACCTGCTCAATCTCCCTTCCCAGTTTATGGTGAAGGGCCTGCAAGAAATTGAATTTCTAAGGGTCACTTTGTCCAGTTGTGAAATCAACAAACTCATGATGAATGGGTAACTCAAAACTGGAACTGCAAAATAGCTGTAAAAAAGGTGTAGGAAAAGATTTAAACAAAATGCATAATTTTACACATAAAAAAAAAAAAAAAAAAAAATGCATGTGACAAATGTGCTGGTGCGATTAAGAATAGATTAGATCAGAAAAAAGACGGAAATATGAAATGCCTTCTCTTCAGCCTTGGTCTGTGAACTTGCACAATTCATAAATCGTTCAAAACTAGACCACATAAGAGACTTCAAACAAATAAAATTCCAAATGTTTTGCAGTATAAATGCAGTTAATATAAAAAGGCAACACTACAACCAGGTAATAAAACAAGGAAACCATCTTGCATCAGTCTACAATAGAGACAAGCACAAAAGCTTCCTTTAATAAGAATCAAATAGAAGTGGCAAAAACATAGAAAGGAACAAAAATGAAAGGCATAGAAGCAAAAGTCATTATGCTTCTATTTAAATTCATTGAGGCACAAAGGCTTATATTCAAAAGGATCATAAGTCATAATGCAAAGGCATGAATACTAAGTGATACAAAAAGGAAAGCTTAAAAAGGAAATAAAAAGGTTGAAATAAGGGGCATTAGAAAAATAAAAGTGGTACAAAAGCACAAAAGGCTTAAATGGAAAGGGGCAAATTCTAAAACGAAAAGTGGTACAAAAGAAAAAGCACTAGTATACAATGGACTAAGCTGCTTTGAAACAATTGTGAAAAGTGCTGCTCCAATAAATTTGACTGACAAATACAAATGGGGTAAAAGGCATGAATAAGTGATATACAGCAAAATAAAGAGGTACGTGTATTAAAATGAATAAATGCAAAAGGGAATACAACTAATGTAAAGTCACCAGGCTCCCCGTTAAGCCCACACAGCGATCTCCCTCACCTGAATACTAATCATCTGCACCGGTTTCCAATCTGTCCCTGCAATCAGCTCAGTGTATACAATTTATTAAAAAAATCATGTCATGTTTATGGACTACACTGTTCTACTCACCTTGTCAAGCTCCTTGATACTCCGTGATTCTCCCTGTGTGCTTCAAAGATCTCATGAATCCTTTCAGACAATCCCCATTTAAGACTCCCTTGGAAATTTCTTGTGTCCCCTCCATTGTCCGTCTACCAACCTGGAATACTCACATGCAAAGGACAACGAGGTGTATGCTCAACACCATCTCTAACCTGATGAAGAACAAGAGACTCAGTTGTTCAAATATCCATCTCCTGCAAACTCTAAATAGTCTTCATTAACAAACCGGTCAAATCTGCTGTGATTCACGAACATCTGCCTTCTGAGTCTGGTATCCCTTGGCAGTAAATGGGCACTAATGCTGACAAACTAAATTTAACAGCAAATTAGTCAGACAAACAAACACTGCAGAAATATGGAGACCCTTTGTAAAAAACAGTCTCAAACAATATAACAGCTTCAATGTGTAAAGAGGACGCAGAGTCCGCAGTACAATCCATTCACAGAGGATTTACTGAGCAGCAGCAGAAACAAATACCATTAGACAGGCAATGGGTCAATACCAGAATATCAGTCCAATCCGTGAACATACACAAGGGATAATCCAAGGGCAGAGTGGCAGGCAATAGGTCCAAACACAGAAATCAGAAAGGCAATCATTGATGAACAGGCAGAATCATACACGTGGTTGGCAATCAAGAAAACAAGGAAACTGCTCAGTAAGACATTACAGCTGACAAAACTTCACAAAGCATGGATACAGCTTCTCTGGCTAAATAGTCACCAAACAGGAAGTCAATGTAGAAGCGGCAGAGGGAGCAGATCTCAGTCAGGATTCAGGAGATGGCTCCCTCTGCTGGTGTGGCATTACACAACGTTAATTAAATAAAACACCAATATCAACCACACGTTTTGCTTTTTAGTGTGCACTGTTGAATACACATCTAAAACAACTTCTCTTATCACCAATTTTTATAACCAAGTTTAGGAGCCCCCGTCTGATATCTGAGCGTATGGTTTTGGAAATGCACCTGCATTAAAAATTGGTTGGTCAGAGGATGCATTGAAGGAAGGCAACATTTTCTGATTATCCTCACTTACATAAATGAACTAAAGTGTCGTGCACCCAGTGAAGTGTTACCCACCAATTCCCTATGACAATAAAACATTTGAAAAAGCATAATTATGGATAAAACAAGTATCGGGTTCACTCAGAAATTCAGAATGTTACAATAACAGCAATGAAGACTACAGAAATATAAGAATGAAAAAAAAAACCCATATACATACATATTATTATATGCCAAAACAGTTTTTCTTGATGCAAACACTCACATCCATGTCACTACTCTCACTAAACAGAAACTTCAGAAACTTCTTCAAAAACTTCCAATTAACTGTCAAAGAATCTCCTCTTCCTCATTTATGGCTTGGATCAAATGGATGGAAATGCCATGGATCTGTTTGTGTGTATGGAAACCATCGTCTTGACATCGTGCGTGTACATCCACATCTCCAGAGGGAACAGCAGAGGAGGAATAAGGTAAGCTGGCGTGTTTAAGTGCAAGTGCTCCGTGGACCCACAGAGAGAAGTCATTCAGAAATGTAGATAGAAATTACACCCTCTCAATAAACAGACAAATATTCTAGTCTATTCTAATAGTCAACTCAAACAATCGAAAATCTTGAAAATTAAGATTGTTCTAACAGACATTATTTTCATAAATTAAAAGACATTTTCAAAAAAATGACTTTTTTTTTTTTACCTACTATGGAAGTCAATGGTGCTCCAGAGCAGCCTGGTTACAAACTTTCTTCAAAATATCTTTCTTTGGGTCATGAATGGGGGTCCCTTATTTTGCCACACTGAAGGTGGCAACCCTACCCATAACACCCAATGTAATAGTTACATAATAAAAAGAATGGCATCTATGCAAATATTAGTCCCTCGGTTTATCCCGAGGTGTACCAAAGTCAGCCGGAACAGGGCCATGTCCAGATCAGATGGAGAACCCGCAGATAGACATGACCACAACTCATCCCTGAGATTATCAACTGGACCATCCGCTGTGAAGGCCTCATCGACACAGATCCTCAACTAACCTGTCTCCATATCAGCATGATGAATCCGATCTTCAACCAGATGGAACTGGATTAAATATTTTGACTGTTCTGATCCCAGTCTAATTTTTGAACTGTAATGCTGCCTGAATCATAATCATGCACTGTTCGTTATAAGTACTATATAAAGTAGTTGTATTTTCTGCCAAAATATTTTGAAAAGCAAACTTTATGGCTGTATAATGAGTCCTTAAAACAATCTAGTTTAGATAACGTCAACATTATGGCTGTGACTCTTTACTTTCCTGTAAACAAACAGAATTACACATCAGGATGTGAGCAATAAAGACCACAGGCTAAAAATCATTGCATTGATGGTTTTTTATGGGCTTTATTTTGTTAAGATAAACTTTGCACTATAACCATATTATAGTAAAAACATATGCCAGACAGATACAGCAGTACTTCATCACACAATTGCAATTGATTATTAATACAATGATAATCAAAATATATCAAGTGACCTATTCTATCCTCCACCCAATGTCGTTGTGCACCATTTATTTACTGTATATAAAGAACGTTTAAAGTATTTTTGTAACTATAGAAGGTGCAAAAAACCCTTAATAACTGGCATAATAATGAACATCAATTAACCTTAGTCAGGGCAGATGCCATATTGAATTTAACAGATGAAAACGAGGCTGTGAGAGACTCTTTACAATGGTACATACTGTATAGGTAAAGGTACTACATAAATTGTTGCTTTTGTTCATAGATTCCAGTGTTAAGACCATTCCAGTGATGAATCACTTAGAGAAGTGTTACAAATGTGCAATCCCGTTCCCGCAGCTGCAAAAATCACAACGGACTTATAAGACTGTCAGTCAAAATGGATCCTGTCAGTGAGCATCAGCTGCGTGACCATTAAACCCTCAGATCTTACAAGAAGGTACAGGACCTCAAGCAGAGATTCCAGTGCTGTGGACATCAATAATGAAAAACCACAGAGAATGAAGGGCGGAGCCAGAAGTCTCTCTCTCTGACCTCCATTCAGATGCAAAGCCCAGCCTGAGCTTTCATTGGCTGCTGGTGCAGTGGGCGGAGCTCTGGCCAGCCTCCAGCACATCATCTTTGGGTGTCATCCTTCAAAAAGCAATTACAGTAGGTGTTAAACAGCAGAAGGAAAAATTAAACATCTGTAGAGATCTGACAAATGCAAGGAATATTGCAGGCTCAGCAAGTTCATCTATCGGTCTGGAAAGCTGTAGGAGACAAAAGAAATTCTGAAATGTGAAGCTTGTATTTTTGTTAAAGCACTAATAAAAATTTCTCCATATCCACCATAATCTGCAACGTGGAATTAAGATATTTCATGTGTATGTGTGAGACTTCTAGTTATTTACTTATAGTGGCTAATGAATCAGAAGAATAAAGTGCAGTAAACGGTAAAACTGTTTGAGCTACAAACCAGTGTTTTTATGATTATGACAATACACCAAGTGGCTTTCTGTCTTTTTTGTTGTTGGTGGTTTTTTATTTATTTATTTACTGTTTTCAGTTCAATTCCAGGGGCCTGTACCATGATGGTAGATGAACAAACTCAGGGTTATAGGATTAGTTTCGAGTTGACAAAACCAAACCACTCCAATTCGGCTTTGTTGGTACCATGATGCTGATCATCAACTTTCTCTGTCAACTCAGGCTTTGATCCTGAGTCTGTGAAGTGTGTGCACATGAATCTGTGACATCAGTGGTGAACAGCCAATCACATGCCTTGCAACAGAAATAAACTGTGATTCACTTCTCACGAGAGAGCCAGCGAGATTCAATTAACTGAAAATTAAGAATTTAAACGCATTTACACTAATGGAAAATACTTATCTTTGAAAGAGGACAAATAAAAGAAATGATCTTTCTCTATCAGTCCAAGTGAAGTTAGTTTATATGGTTAATAATATATAGCGATAGAGACTCAAACATACAAGCTCACATGTAGTCATATTTAAATAGTATATTTACACCTTATTTATATTAGCCTACATATGATCAATATTCATTGAAACTAAGTGCTTAATAACAACTGTTAAACTAAACTTGCATGTGTGTAATGGATTAATAAAAATATAGATCATATACAAATCATATATAAATTATATTATCATTAAAACCAGACAATTTCATCATTAAATATTTGTTTTTACTATATAATGACCTTTAATTTGGAGGAAGAGAAACTGGGGGAGTGACTTTATTGCGTTGGGTGTGTCAGTGTCACTTAGCTTACACCTGATTGGTCCAATTTCAGTTTGAGATCTCTAACCCTGAACATAACCTGCCCCGGAGCAGGTTAGCCGTGGAGCGCAAGTTACCATGGCGATGAACACCGCTAAAAGCCAAGTCACTTTCATGGTACCTAAAACCCAGGATTGGTGCAAACTAATCTGAAACTTACCTGGCTAGCCAGCTAATCCAGCTTCATGGTACAGGCCCCAGGAGTCCTTCTAGGTTTCCTCCCTTCACTTCTGGTCAAAAATCATCATCTGGTTGGTCTTCACTCCGTTGCTCTCTGATGGAATGAGCTGCCAAACTCCAACTGATCTGCTGAGGCCATCACATCATTCAATACCTAGCTGAAGACACACCATTTCTGCAAACACCTAAACTAATTCACAACCATAAACAAAGGCACTTACTATGACTCCTATGTATTTGTTTTAAAAAAGCTTTTGTAATAAAATCCATCTTAAACCTGGCATTGTGTACTATTGTTACGGTAGCTGGTACATAAAGCACACGACGAGGAGACAGAGTTAGAATAAGTCTTTTTTTTTTGGAGAGAAACAGGAATCAACAGGAACCTATACCAACGTTAACATGAACAATACCAGACAACACAAGACTGGGAACACAGGGCTTTTATACAAGGGATAACAAGGAGGGTGATTAGAAACAGCTGGGTGTGATGATGATGGTGATCAGTTGCCATGGTGACTAAGTCCAATACAGAGTGCACATTTAACAACTATGACTATTGTCGAATTTTATGACACATCACTTGTGATGTTTCACATTTGTGAGTTGCTTTGGATAGAAGCATATGCTCAATTAATAAATGTAATTAGTTCTAAATTAAACGTTTTACCTTAAGATTTTGCACTAGACACAATTTAGTTTTAGAATCAAATAATCTAAACCTTGATGACTTTCTTTCTTGAGTGCAACACAGTTACAGTTACAGAGAACAGTGAAGTGATCTTTAAAAAATAAAAATTTTCATTTGAGTGAATGACTGTGGAGACTTTTAGAGCAGACTTTTAGAGAATTAAAAAAATTCTTTAAAACCGTGTTAATGAGAATATGTAAAGAATATTGAAATTCTGTGATTAGTTTGATAAATTACTATTTAAATTTTGAAAGTTATATGTTGCAACCTGAAATGCTAAGATTTTCCCATAGAGGAAAACCCAAGTGTACGCTAAAACAAGTTTGTCTTATGATTTAGTCGTCTACATTAGGGAAGTGTGTAATGTAAATGTGTAAATTGTTTGAGCTGCTAATAAACATTCATGCAAAGAGAAACTTGGAGTTAGGTTTAGTAATTCACAGCTTCTTCAAGGTTGAAGTTGATCTGAGCTCTGCTCTGAGCAGGAAAAAAAAATTGGAGGTCACCTAAGCACCTTAAGACATATTTTTATATACAAATTTTTGCAACACGATCTATTTAAGAACAATGATATTCAAAAGTAATGGATTATTGTTGCTAAAACAATAAAATGATACAAATATATATACATTAAAATGAATATAGCACTTTTTTGCCTCTTTTTTTGTCTTTCATTAAATAATCAACTCAAAAATATTCTTTCACTTTTTTATTTACATGAGTGATTTCTTTATAAAGGTACAAACAACTAGCTTAATCATCTAACAATCAGCTCTATCATACATTTCATATCAAAACTATAAAAAAGACATTTTACAGATATATCTAAGACCTAATTTCACAAAATGGATAAGGATTTAAAAACTTTAAAAATGATTTATGTAATGACATATGCAATACACCAAAAATCTACCACTGTAGGTTGCTCATTTTATGCATTAAAATCATTTCAATACATTTAAAAAAGATTTAACAAAATTTGATAAACATTTAATAAAATTTGGAATTTGAACTGCTGTGGTTTGTATTTTGTTATTTGCTGAATTCTTAAAGTAATTTCTCTGCAGCTGCACATTAGCTGGTCTTCAGTCAGTGATAAAGTGCTGATATTTATTGATAAAACAGCAATATGTTAGTGTTTTTGTAATATGCATATGCTTCAGTAACAGTTTTCAGTAATGTCACAGTGTCGATGGTTCATCTGATGTCGGCGGGTCGGAGCTGTCGTTCTCCTTCAGCTAAGAAGATCTGCATCGCCCGATAAAGCAGGTGGACGCCTAACTCCCGTTTTCTCCGCACAGACCAAGTTGACACAACACCATAGTAGTCTCCTCTTTTCTGGTTTGTGAGCATCTTCAGCCCTAATAAAAGATAAACGTGAACAATTAACAATTAAGACATTAAAGATGCAAATTTGTTCTGCAAAAAACATTTAAAACTATCCAAACAGCCAAGTTCAGATCTCTTTACCAATGGCATCCACCATACAAGCCTCGCGTGTGTACGCTTCCACAGCAATGACGTTTTGGAAACAGTGCAGAGATATTACTCCATGCCCGGCGTTCCAGACCTGCAGGATGTGCTGCACTTTTGAGCAGAGTTTCTGGAGACACCAAGAGAAAAATACCATCATAGCATTTATTATTAACATTAAGAAGCATGAGCAAGAGCGGTACTAAGATGTGAAGGGAGATTTGCAGTTTTTTTGTTTTGTTTTTTATTCAATTTCAGAAAAATATGCAGTTCCTTATTATTTATAAGTGAAGAAAGAGCTGACAGCAATAACGATCAAATCAATCATTTGAGTAGATTATTTTCAGTGCACCAGTTCAAAAACTCCACTGAATGATTCTTTTGCAAATAGACTGATCTATTTTCAGCAGGTATCCAGTAAACCACTCTCTGAATTAATCAAGAAGTCAGGAAATAAGGGCTGCCCCCTAAAAGTTGACTGACACTTTAGTCGACCAAAATTTTTTTTAGTGGCAGGTAAAAAAAAATCCACAGGAAGTGGCGAAGCCATGCAGTCTGTGACGGACAGATCATTAACAGTTGGTCTATGTGGTAATTACAGTATGTCGGGCAGGACATCCAGAACGCTCGCCTAAAATATGGCTTATTATCTGAAAAATGTAGCCTAAGTAGTAGCAACTTTACATGGCCGCTCGCTTTAATGTTAATCTAGAAAAATGTGGGCTATTCAAGTGTATGTGAGGAGTATGAAAGCTGAATAGTAGCACGCTTACTGCATGACAGCTAACATGGAGGCACCGGTACGATCAATTGTACTTAAAATACTCTCATTTTTGGCCATACAGATAAGAGTAAGGCCGGGTTCACACCGCAAGCGGCAGCAGAGCGGAAGCAGCGCGGAAGCAGCGCGTTAGCAGCGCGTGAGCGTGAACTGCAGCTGCAGAGACGCGCGAGTGTTCACACTGGAAGCGTTTGTACAGCATCACAGCAGCGGCTCCAACCTACATATAAAGTGAGCATTTCATTACAAAGACAGCAATTTGTTTTTATAATTGGTCATTGTTAAACTTGATAGTCTTGAAAGTTTGTGAACATGCAAGGTGTAAAACATATAAACATAAAATAAATATAAAAATAAATGAATAAAAGCCTCGTGTCATCCATTGCTGCACAAAAATGAGGTAAGCTTTGTGTTTTACCTCATCTGACGCATGAACATGTTTACAAGACTGCAAACTCGGCGAAAAAGACAGCAAACTCGGGCTTGTTTTGGGTATGCAAGAGCCTATACTGCTGTCTGTGTAATAATTAAAATAATGTTTATATATCATATTTTCTGGCTAGTTTAGTTTTCTATAATATACCATACTTTAGCCCAAACTGAATAATTAAAAACAAGTTTAAATGAGTAAATCTTCTATAAATATTTTTTAATATTGATTTTCTTTCATGACATACTTCAGTTCTTGTTAAAAGACACTAGATATGCTTATTCTGTGCATTTTGAGCACTTTTTGTGTGAAATCATATTTATTTTGTCCATCAAAGGTGTACTTTCCCTTTAATTGAGCATTAGCAGTACAGCAAAAATAGACCCAGCGCCGAAACGATCGCAGCTCTGCTGCCGCGCAGCCTCTGCGTGTGGTGTGAACGCTCTCATCTGTTAACATGGGTGGTGAAGAAAAAATACGCGCTGCTTCCGCTCTGCTGCTGCTTGCGGTGTGAACCCGGCCTAATACATCTTTTGAATCTGCACACTCAGAACAACAACAAAACTTTGTGCTTTTGTAAGATAATGAAAGCAAACAGGGTTCAGGGTTCTCTCTCTGTGAACTTGAGTGTGCCAAAAAGAACCGAAACTCCATGTAAGCTTGCCTCACAGACATGAAAGAGAAATGTCTACTTTACAATTAACCAATTCAAATGGAAAACAACTATTCTCAGGTTATGTAATTCACATGAAACATGCATAGGCGCGTCCACTACTGCTGAGATTTCTGCCGAAAATACAGAAAAGAGTAGTTTATCAATTAATTATTAAAATGTTAAAGCAATTTCCTTGCCGTTTTTCCCCAACACATTCATAATCATTTCTTCTGCCGGTGCACTGTGGCAAGCATTATGTGTGCGCTTGAACACTGATTAGGTTATGTAAGCATTAAAGGCTCTTTATTATAATTTATATGGTTGTATTAATAAATGTGCGATTAGTCGACTAATCGCTTAAAATGAACGACTAATAGTTGACCAGAAAAATCTTTAGTCGAGAGCAGCCCTAGACTAAATATCTCACACAAAAATATCACATGTAATCAAATAAGGACACATCTGACCTTTGAGGTCTTGTCTCCTTTGAAATATTCCAGAGCTTCATAGAGGTGACTGTAAGGTCTAGAGCGCTTTCCCTTCCCCACATAGAAAACTGCATTGATGAACGTCTGAAAACATTCTTTAGGAATCATGGATTGACTTCGATATGGTAGATTCTTTGTCACTCTATAAAACAGCAGTGGGAGAAAATGTTAGTAAACAATAAAATAATTCATTGTCCAAATAAAGGCAACAAAATGTGAGGGAAATACATACCGTGGGTCAAGCAGCAGGTAGTTAAAGCTGGACTTAATGAAACCCTCACGCCATCTCTTATTCTGATCCGGCTTATCAAACTGCTCACACAGGGCGAGCTCATCTGCTTGACAATTAGGGAGCAGAAATCTGTGAAGCGCATTTTCGAGTTCTGGGCTGTAACCTGCAGCTGAGAAAGAAATAATTAATAAGGCATGACATGTATATGATTATCTACTCTTTATTTTTTGACGCCCAATTTACTTTTCAACTATTTATCATCAATTAAGTAACAAAATATTAAGCCAGATTCATTTTTATATGTATCTTTCATGCTGTCAATCAGAATGACAACTAGCCAATTAGCGTATTTTATGAGACACTAAATTAAAGTACGCTGCCTGATTAAATGTCAATTAAGGCCAATTATTAAAACAAAAACAAAAAAACACATAAAATCTCATGAGCCAGATGAACCTGTTGAGTACCTGGGCGTCATGTCGTTCATTTATTTTTGTGTACTTACCACTGTAATCAGTGGGGCTCAGAGGCACTGACTTCTGGCGGTGTGACATATTCTGAAGGGATCTTTTCAACTTGCGCACATACAGTGGGCGGGTTTGACTGTTTATGGGTCCTGGATCTTCTCCCATTTCAATTAACTTGTTTCTGAGTTCCCTGTCAGTTAGGCCACTTACTCTAACATCATCATCCTGTTTGGGACGACAGCTTTCTGCACTACAGTCTGGACTTGTAGACCCGAGCTGAAGGGAGCGCCAATCATAAAGAAGTGTGTCTTCAGAGATATTGGTGCTTATGCTAGAGCTGAAGGAGGTACTGGCCGTTGGGGGAACATGAGTCTCGATGAGCTTATGGCCCTCTTCAGTGTCAGTATAAAGGTATTCCACAGGTTCATCCGTATCAGTACTTACGGGCTGTCCCCCAGGTGTGCAAGAAAGGTTTGCCAATGTCTGTCGCGACGAATGGCCTGACAGTCGACTCATGCTATACCGAGGTGTACATCCAGAGCGCCCTGGATTCTTCTGTGCTTTTGGGGATTCGTACATCAAACTGGAAGGAGATTCTGAGTTATTTACCTGAAATGGCAAAGACCCTTGAGAAGTAACACAGGACTCTTTGTCTCCTACAGCAGTAGGGATGATCTGTGGTGTTCCTGTTGTGGTATTCTTCACTTCTGTCATATCAGTCAAATGTTCCACTGGATCTTTGTAACAAACAGAAGCAATTACCTTATTACCAGCCTCGCTGGCACTCGTTTCCAACTGTGATTCAACACTCCTTTCAGAAATTAAGACCGTGTCAGCCATGCTCTCGGATAACATTTGCGTGTCAGCTTGGCTTTGGCCATCTGAGCTCACAGATAACTTCAAACAGCTCAACTGCGAGTCAACATCCTCTATTTTGCTTTCTCTGTGGATTCCGTCTTCATCAAGACTGTGCTTTGACATTCCATATGGTGACTTAACCGTGTTGCGTCGCAAACGGGTAGCGGTGGGTAGTGTCTGTTCAAAGAGGCAAGAGCTGGTTTGTAAGGAGGGCAGTTTTTGGCTCATTCTCTCTGAATGACGACTCAGTCTGGACCTTGTTCTCCCAGTGACAAATGGACTTGGAATATCAGTTTCAGTATTGGCCACCTCGAACTTACCAGCATCTCGGCAAATTGCGGATAAACTCATTTGTTCAATATGACTCCTGACTCCTTCTGGCAGTTGTCTGTTTCCATCTCCAACAAAGGAAAGGTGTTCATTTCTAACACTGAAAACACTCTGCCCTACAGTCGATTCGGATTTGTGGGCACATGGTTTGGTCAAAGATGGATTTCCACTGTCTTTAGTACTAGGCAACCCATTTTCCACTGAACCTTCATCAGTTGGGCTCTGGTACGGGTCACTGCCACAGCTATTGTACTCACTAGATCCACTACTGATGAGGGGCTGAATGATGCTCTTAAATTCTTCATCATCATCATCATCATCAAGTTGCACAGGCCCCACAACAGTCTTATCAAATTCATCGTCCAATGTGTTGACTTCTTTGGAAAAAATGAATACATCGTCGGGATATGTGACATCGATTCCCTGATTCTGTAATACAGTAGCCATACGTTTAGTATCTAGGAAATCAGGGTA
This sequence comes from Chanodichthys erythropterus, assembly GCF_024489055.1. Classification (NCBI taxonomy): domain Eukaryota; kingdom Metazoa; phylum Chordata; class Actinopteri; order Cypriniformes; family Xenocyprididae; genus Chanodichthys; species Chanodichthys erythropterus. The sequence goes on from NC_090235.1 coordinate 15,459,176, forward strand.
CTGAGAAAGATCTAATGTAAGATCACTAGACTGATCGAGAGAGAACTGCTGATGATCATCTTGTCCAATAACAGGCAAATAATCAATAGTTCCTCTGAAGGTGACACTTTTCCGGTTATCCTGTTGAGAACGAACAGGGATATTCTGAGACAGCAAAACATCACAATCACTATCTGCGGCTTGATGCTGATGTTCAAATATTACCCCTGGATTGTTTTTATTGTCCACAGCAGAAAGACAAGTACTAGACAATATGGGTAACTCTTTACAAATTTCACCATTATTCCAAATATGAGAATCATGTGACTCAAGATCTGACATGTCTGAGAGCCAGAAAGCCTGACTTTCTCTGTTCAAAGGTTTTCCACTGTGCCTGCTGGAAAAAGAGGATAGACGTGTGCTGCTCAGTGGTTCTGCTCCAGGAGGAATCAGCATTGACGCTTCTGGACTAAATGAACTGTCACTCATGGACTGGCCAGAAAGGATAGCTGGAAAAAAAAAAGGACGATAGAATATTATGATAGTATAATTTTTTTCTCCATACACAAACAAAAGATAAAACCGTTCCAATTCTGGTCCTGACACACACCCTTACCATATTTTGTAAGGGTGCTCTGATCAGGATTTTGGGGCTAATCACCGATCATCACTGATAGCAGTATCGACCGATACCAATCACCAAAACTGATCACCTGAATAAAAACTAACTACTAAATGATTAGAAGACTTCAAAACAGACCCAAGGGGATTATTTATATATTCTTAATAATGCAGAACTATGTAAAGAATTAAAATGAAGAGATAAAGAATCATTAACTCATTATTTATAGGCAACATGTGTGACATATTCCGTTCACTCTCTTAGAGCTCATTAGGAACAGCTTAGAGGTTACATATAGCTTTCCTGTGAAATAAACAATAATAATAAAAAAACAAATGTGAAACAACTCCATAGTCTTCACTGTATAAACTAAAGAGTAATCCTACTAAATCTACTAAAGAGCAGAAACTTTCTTTGTCTTGTTGTTTGATTAACATTAATGACACACACTGCAGCAGGATTCTTGGGCTACTTTTATTAAATAAAAGTATGGTCGTTTTTCGTCTGTGTGACGTTACAGGTGTTCTGAACGAATGCATTTTGTCAAGTGAAGTGAACGTGCTCAGGAAACAGGGAGCAGTGAACACTGTGTAGGGACCTGTCAATCAGAACGCAGCTCAGTTCATGAATGTCTCTCCTGATGATCTGAATCAGGTGTGATACAGAGGCACTTACAGAGCGGAGGCCTTAATATAACAGTGTTACAACAAGGCCTGACGAATAACATAAATGATAACAACAAAAAATCTTACAATATTGAAATTTGGGTACATCGTGTTCCTCTTTGGATGTGTGTGATTCATACTCTTGAAGAAGACTAGCACATTTACTGTTCTCCTCCTGTTCAGCCAGATCAGATGGTCTATTCCCATCCTAGAAATAGAGCAGTAAACACTTTTTTTTAATTTTAGCTTCCACTTGATTTAAAATACAGGGTTAAATGTCTAGATCCATACAGCAGGCCTACATCTATGCAGGTCAATACTGGAGATGTTAATGCACTGAATGCTTTACTTGATCTTTGAGGTTTGGGTTTCCACCGTTCCTTAATAGTAATCTGAGATTCTGAAAACACCCCCAGGACGCAGCAATATGTAATGGAGTCAGATCATCACTAGTCCTGAAACAAACCAAAAAAACAACTTCATCTTCAACACAGCTATGTAGGAAAAACTGGTGTACCAGATGAATGTTCAGTTGTACTCCTTTGCCATGGGAATAATACTCTTATTACACTGAATGGCGTGAATGACCAATCATAGCCAAGCATTCCTAGAAAGCTGGCGTGTAACTGATATGATTACAGCTGTGGCAGCGAACCACTCGTGTCTAACGGTGTAACTGACCTGAGGTTTGGGTCGGCTCCATGCTGAAGGATGAGTTTAAGGCAACGCAGTCCTTTCTCAGACTCTTTTCCTGCAGCTAAATGAACCGCTGCCACACCATCCCGGACAATCCCATTCGGGTTTGCACCCCGACACAGCAGAGACTCTACACACCTTTATAACAATTACAAGATTATACTCATGTCTGCATGTGACAACATGCAACAGTCCAGTTGTGTTAAAGGTGATAAAGAGGATCTTTTTGTCGACTGAGAAAAAGTTTTTTTTTTTAAGTCAGCTGACTCTAACCAGTTTTTTTTTATTTCAAAAAAAAAAAAAAAGATAGTAAGATAAAGTTAGTGTTATAAATATATAAATTGCATGCTTAAATAACATAACGGTTAAAGCCCCGCCTATTTCAAGACAAGCCCCGCCTACTTCCGGGTTAGGCCCTACCCACTCCGAGTACAGATACAGATAATTCATATGATTAACAGATACAGATAATGCTGTACTCGTTCATCCCTATTAATATTATTCCTTTCAGTGCACCTAATAAATAGTCTTTTATCAGTTAGTAAAGTAATATTGCAAAAATGTATAAAACAAGACATCCTCTTTAGCACCTTTAATGATTTTGTTGAAGGTAATTAAATCAACAGATTTAACTAAAGAATATGTAAAAGGTATTTGGGTCTGAAACCACAATAATTCACATGATGATAAACAGCTGGCTGACTTTTACAATTGTTGACATGGTTGGATTCAGATGGTTATTATAATTAAGTTGGGTGTCCACTTTAGAGATAATCACCATGTTTATAATGCTTCATTTTTTGGCATTAATCATATAATACAATTAGTGTATAAAATAATTATGCTTACGATTATTATTTTAAGGTTACTTCTATGATTAATCCTTTCAAACATATTATTCTTAAATGTTAGCAAAGTTCCTCCATAGTTTTGCGTCCCACTCGTATCAAGAAGACACTTCTTCTGTCGTGGCAAGATTGTTTTACACAGAGATTCTTGTTACTTTGTTAATTACTATTAAAGGCTGATTAATACTTACAAATTCATTTAACCATTCATAGATTCATGGTTTTTATTATTAATTAACTTTATTTATTAATATTATTTTTATCTATCACTTCTTCATCTGACTAGATCTCACTGCATCAGTAATCATATCATATAATAGCTATCATGTTATTGTTAAATTAGATTATTTCTATTTAAAAATTAAAATACTTTAATGGGGTGTTTATTGAATAAAAATAAATGAATCTTATTTATGAAAATAAACAGAAAAGAGTACAAACTTTGATAAAATACTTGTTTTGACCAAGCATTAAGTTAGATATTACACAAAACATATTACTTTAGCTAAAGTATTTATGTCAATAATTTCAACAGGATCTCATTTCCTTCACCGCCTCATACACTTCTTTTCCCAAAATGTGTTTCTCCAGTGTTCAATAAAAGACATGTTCTGCAATCACACACTATTTTGGTAGTAAAGAAGCTTTCAGCCTATTTCTAATGTACGAACATCTATATCATGACTTAACGTAAATATTTAAGTTATTCATGAAACCTCGGAAACCGATTTCTGTTGTTTTGGCCATCAGAAATTGCAATTAATAATTTGTGTTCAGGTGGCAGCTTGATCCCAACATGTGATCATTGTGACAAACAGATTAACTCTATAAATCTATAAATAAATCTATATTTAAAGCTCATGTGAAGTTAGTGTTTACCTGGCGTCTGTTTGACTGACTGCATCGATCAGAAGAGCCTCCAGCCGCGCGCTGCGTCTCTCAGCCATCATCACTGAACGAGTCTCACTGCAGGAGAGTGAACCATGATTCCCAGGATAAACTCTCAGCGCCTTAAAAGGGTTCTTAGAAATGTGTTCTGCCTTTGTTTTGATGAAGTTTCATTCTGAGTAAGAACGTTTATCCCGACATCGCTGTCATCCACTACAAAATTCCCTCCATTCACAGTCTTTCCGCTTCTGCCAAACGACACGGCGCCACCTACCGTCACGGAGGCGCAGCGACTCACTGCGGCTCGATGTTTGGATGTTTCGGCCAACCTCAAAGATGTCCACGCGGTGGCGCAGTGGTGCAGCACAGCAAGAAGGCCCCGGTTTGAGTCCGGTGTTATGAAATATTCGGTGACACTGGGCGGAGCTTACATGAATATTCACGAGTTTCCTGTTTTGAGTTAAAGCGCCACTGAAAATGTTAGTGCACGCTCTTCGGCTTACATTAAACGTAATTAGCATATGTTTCAGCGTTAAACGAAGTCAAGCTTGTATTCTAAGTGTTACTGATGCACAAGATTTTATATATAAGCTGTATTGTTTTATGTCGTGTCATGTGTTAGCTATGTTTGATATGAACACAGCCAATGATTCACGGTGGATTCGCTAAACGAGCCAATAGCGTTTTAAGTATCCTATTTTTGTTGTTTCTGTATTACCTTGAGTCTTTTAAGCATGTAGTTTTGAAAGTTTGCAAAATGTATGCTAGCATAATAATATTAATTGTAAACTCCTGTGGTGAAGGCAGCAGTAAACTTTCCTAGTTTGCAGAACTTGAAGCACTTCTAATCTGGGTATTGAATTTCTATATGTAATATGTTTCAAAAATTGCACACATGCAAGAAAACATGTTAATGTACTTTATATTTAGTTTATTTATTATCCAAATAGGCCATGGTGAATTATGCATGTGATAACTAATATAATATCTATAGCCAATATTCTTTCATTCCCAAATATGACTTTTGCCAGTAAATATCCCTGTACACCAGACAAAGCAGACACTTTTATTTTTCACTTTATTTTGAACATGACAGTGTATTAAAAATTTTAATAATACATGTTTGTTGTATGTCATTTTATTATATATTTCAGATTGAATGTGTCAGTAGCAAAGGCTGGGATCACTGGGATCACAAGAGCAGACCCAACTTTCATTTGTCTGGGATCCCAAGTCCCTGTGTAAAGTGTGTTAATCTGCTTGCTATGAATAGAAACATGAGACAGTGATATTTGCTTCCCTGCAGCACGTTCACTATATGGAGAAGACAATTGGCAAAAGTATGAGGAATATTATTGTTATGTGGATAATCAGACATATATACATACTACTGTGATTGTTCTGTCATTTCTTAATTGCTTGCTCAGTTGGTAAATATTTTTAAAGAGACTTTATTAAATCCTAAAGTTGAGTTATTTTTTATATATTATTAGGAAACATTCTCAATGTTTTTTCCCACAAAATGATGCATTTCATTGACAAAAAAAAAAAAAAAAAAAAATGTGGAAAAAACATGAAGCACTGTGAATCAGGATTCAGTTTAACACATGGTGATATGAAACTATATGGAACTAAATTATCAAACCTGCAGTATATTCACAATGAAATATATTAGTTCTATTCTACAAGCTATCCATAACAATTACAATTTTATTTATGTTAAATAAGCTGCTAAAATAATAGACCATGTAGTAATTTGCATATCTGTAATATCAAAGATAAACGTAAATAATGAGAGTAGTTTCACTTTGAATAAAAAGAGCAACTGATTCTGTGTTGGAATTTTATTCACAACTGAGAAGAAGTCACGACATATGACATATTTAATTAGCAAAAACACTTGCATTTAAACACACTTTACACAGGGACTTGGGATCCCAGACAAATTAAAGTTTGGTCTGCTCTTGTGATCCCAGTGATACCAGCCTTTGCTACTGACACATTCAATCTGAAATATATAATAAAATGACATTACAACAAACATGTATTATTAAAATTTTTAATACACTGTCATGTTCAAAACAAAGTGAAAAATAAAAGTGTCTGCTTTGTCTGGTGTACAGGGATATTTACTGGCAAAAGTCATATTTGGGAATGAAAGAATATTGGATAGATATTATATTAGTTATCACATGTATAATTCACCATGGCCTATTTGGATAATAAATAAACTATATTTAAAGTACATTAACATGTTTTCTTGCATGTGTGCAATTTATTTTTGAAACATATTACATATAGAAATTCAAGTCGACCCAGATTAGAAGTGCTTCTGCAAACTAGGAAAGTTTACTGCTGCCTTCACCACAGGAGTTTACAATTAATATTATTATGCTAGCATACATTTTGGCAAACTTTCAAAATTATATGCTTAAGACTCAATAAAAATAGTCAACTTATCTATTGGCTCGTTTAGCGAATCCTAACGACACCCGTGAATCATTGGCTGTGTTCATATCAAACAGCTAACACATGACACGACATAAAACAATATAGCTTATAAAATCTTGTGCATCAGTAACAGTTAGAATATAAGCTTGACTTCGTTTAACGCTGAAACATATGCTAATTACGTTTAATGTAAGCCGAAGAGCGTGCACTAACATTTTCAGTGGCGCTTTAACTCAAAACAGGAAACTCGTGAATATTCATGTAAGCTCCGCCCAGTGTCACCGAATATTTCAGAACACCTGTTAAGGAAAACGGCTGGACGTTCACTGTTGTTTATTGATACTTGACATGACAGGTTTATTTTTCCATATAAAACTAAAGAGGATCTCATTGGTCGATGCAGAGAAGAGCAGAAATCTGAGTTAAATCTCTTCCAGCATCCAGCGAATGACACATGACAAACAAATGCTCATAAAATGCTCATTAAAGTTATGATAAAGCTATGAGTCAGCAGAGAGAAGTGAGGACATCGTGTAATTAATTTAATAACAAAGTCAAAATATTTTAATTTAAAAAAACCAAACAAACATAAAGGCATGAATGAATCGCAGTGAAACCAGTAACATGCATTACTGAAGTAAATAATGATTTAATGTGCACACACAGTTCGATTAGGAAGTTTTTGTTCAAGTAGTTACTGTTTATCATTTATGTAATCTTTGGGATTTATGAATAGTTCAATATACAGTTTAATGTTTACAGACAGTGCGTGCGTTGTGTCAGCAGGTGGCAGCACTTCATTTCGCGCTCGTCAGATCGACACGGAAATACAAACGAGAAAGAACACAAGCGCCCCATAATCCATTGCAACCCGTGAGAATTGCCAGTCATCTTCAGTGTTGGTGAATTCAAGCCTGCTTCTGATTTACACGCGTTACGAGATCAGACTGAGCGTCAAGATGAAAGAAGCGACGGCAAAGAGACGCGAGAAGCCCCGCGCGGATAAAGATGTGGAGGATGTGGAGATGAAGGAGGACGAGCAGCGCGCGCCCCGAGAGCAGGACCAGCTGACACTGGACGGTCAGAACCTTATTTACCATTAATGCCATGAGGATAAACGATTTTAGCAGTCAAAACAACACCGGCAGCTTCTGTAACCCTCTGTAATCTGTCGCTGTGGCGAGATTTCTTATGATTAAGGCGTGCAGAGCCAAAGATGAACACTCAGTTAGTTAGTAAACATGATCTCTGGTGTGACATCAGCAATGCACTAGAAAACAAGCAGGGCTGTGTGAGGACAAGAGTATAAAACTGAATGAGAAACAATATTAAAACGATGATCGCTCACAGTACAGTGGATCATATAAAACTAAAGGATCATGTCGAGTTCATCATGACTGCTGTGTCATACTAACCCTAACTAACCCATACTAACCCTAACTAACCCATACTAACCCTAACTAACCCATACTAACCCTAACTAACCCATACTAACCCTAACTAACCATACTAACATGCAGCGACTGACTGAACCTCCACTGACTTCATTACACAGTTAACAATAATTACAATGAAAATGTTGTTAAAATAAAAAACTAAAATATTTTTTAAAATGGCTATGCTTCAGCACGTTTTACACTTATTTTTCAAACTACTATGTGCTTACATCAAAATAATAATAATAATAGCTGTTAGGTTGAGTGTTCATATTGTGTTGATGTTGTATTGCGAAACACTGTCATTGAGGTGGACACTAAAGTTAGGGTAGGTTAAAGGGTGGGTGAAGGTGTAAAGGTCAACATTGTAATCAAGTTTACTTGAAATTAAAGCTGTAATTACATGCCTCTCCAACAGAAATGATTGTAATATATCGCCACAGTGATGAACCCTGATAAAACTTTCTACTAATCCTGAAGACACTGATTATCTGGTTCAGGTGTGTTTGATTAGTTCTCCAGGACTGAAACTGCCCATCACTGTGACACATTATGTGCAAAGATGTAAAAAAAAAAAAAAAAAAAAGCCTTATATTATATAAACAGCTTATTTTGAATTGAATTGAAAAGCAGTTGAAGTCAATTTAAGTCAGTATATTTATTTTAAAAAAAGAGTTTAGTGTTATATTTGACTAAAAATGTATTGCAGAAACGCACACATTAACTTCTCTGATCAAAGTAACTTGTTTTTGTTACCTGTAAATGCAAGAAACTAATTCAGTTCACATTTATTTGTATAGCGCTTTTCACAATTCGTGTAGTTTCAAGAGATTACTGTCCAGTGCCATAATTAAAGGCAGTTGACCACTAATCACTACAGTCTGCATGATGAAGGTACGGATGCTCTGTAGACATCTCTAATGTGTTTGATCACGGATGCAGATATCAAGGAGCACGTGAAGCAGATCGAGAAGGCTGTTCTGGGGAAGGAGCCGCGCTTCGTCCTCCGTGCGCTGAGAGCTCTGCCCTCCACCAGCCGTCGCCTCAATCCCAATGTCCTGCACAAGGCCGTGACGGGATTCTTCACCTCCAACGCCGCCAGCAAAGAGTTCCTGCTCAGCTTCCTGGAGCAGGTACCAAAACACTCGCATCTTTACCAGATGCTCAGGTGTCAAACTTGGGGAACTGCTTTTTGATTTCAGGGTTTGAACAGGCTTAACAATGAAAGTTGACATTTTTAGAACAAAGAAAACTTTTGAATGACTGTTCTTATTTTAAGCATCAGGTTTGGCTGTATCTAGTTCTGTGATGCATCCCTTTCCTTATGTTTAAAGGGTTAGCTCACCCAAAAATGCTAGTCATGTCATCATTTACTCACCCTCGTGTCATTCCTAACCCTTCTGTGGAACACAAAAGTATAAATTTTGATTGTTGGCAAAACAAACAGTGTTAGATCGTGCAGATATTCAAAATGTTAGATTGGATGGATCTCCACTTCAGAAAAATCAAATACATTAAATCCAACCTGGACGGCGAATCACAGATATGTCTTCTATCAGCCTGAGAGTTTGAATGAGAAACTTTATTGCATCGGATGTGTCGGTGTCACTTTGCTCACATCTGATTGGTCCCATTTTGGTTCGAGATCTCTTACCCAGAACAAAACCTGCCATGGAGCTTAAGTTACTATGGCGATGAACACTGCTAAAAGCCACTTTCATGGTACCTAAAACCCAGGATTGGCGCAAACTAATCTGAAATTTACCTGGCTAGCCAGCTAATCCGGCTTCACTGTACAGGCCTCGGGAGACGAAGGGAGTTCATTGAATAATCTTAGTTGTGTATGTGTTATTGCTCATACTTCGTCTGACCAGTACAAATCTAACCAGTGTTATTATAAAACTACAAAAACAATGAAAAATTACTGCTTCACAACATCGTCTTGTGACGATAAAAACATCCTCTTATCTCTAACTCTAAAACAAACATCCCTTGAAACCAATGGTCCCTCTAAGCTGCAGAGAACAGACATAAAAATTATTGTAGTAGTTTAAATGAGAAATAATTGCAGTGCCCTGGACAACCGCTGTAGAGTTGGAACCGGTGAATGCGGTTTACAGGTTTCGCAGAAAGAGAACGATTGAGCGCGTGTGAGCTGGCCTGAGCGGTAAGAATACTGTCATGTTTGCGGACTAAATACATCAATACGAGAGGCAACGCGAAACAAAAAGAAATGTGAAATAAAACCTCATGTTTTAATGAAAAGTTGTGGAATTACACTTGCAAACTCAAAATACCTCAGTACCTCACTTTAAATAGATTTTTGTGTGTGGTGGTTTCAGGGGTGTTTAGATAACTATAAACGAGTTAATGTTCACTTTTCTTAAAAATATTTAGCTATCAGTTTAAATGCTTCAGTTTGTTTTCACTATATAATAAAACAAATGGGAGCATTTAATCTGATATAATACTGTATATCAGTTTAAATACTTAAATATTATATTTTATTATATTATAATGTAAACCTAATAAAAAATTGATCTCACAAGGGGTTTAGGGCTCCTTGCCACGAAAAATCTTAACCTCCTGGTATATAAAATCTGGGAAATTCATAAGCAATAAACATGTAATTTTGATGGTTTAACACTGTCTGTTGCTAATAATTGACTGTACAAAAACACATTATGGTTGTCCCAAACCATCATTGTAACTGTAACATTTGTAACTCATATTATATTATTATAAAGAATTGAACTGCAGGAGGACAGAAAATATTTAATAGAATGTCTTGGTAAAGACTGGTACAGTTAATACAGCAATGTGAAAAAAGGTAACCTAAAATGTGCTTAATTTAGTGACTGAACTGCTTGTTTTCAAACATATTATTTAATAAATCACTGTTACATCAAGAGTCAAATAAAATAGAAACAGCACATTAAAGTTAAATGTTAGTTACATGATAAAACCATTTTTGTGTGTGTGTGTGTCTGTGTTTACGTTCATTGTACAGGTCTGATATAAAGTATTTTTTTGCTCAGGTGGCCAAAATGTGCGCTCAACAGAGAAAAGTTTTGCTCAGCGAGAAAAAAAATTAGAGGGAACATTGCTTGAAACCACACAATCATAGGATTGGAAACCACAGAAAGGAAATAAGTAATATAAAATATATAAAAACAAAAGAAAATGATAAATCAAATGACTGCATTAAAGACTAATATTTTTAAATGATTATTAAATTATATTAAAAAGAAAATAACACAACACATGTATGGTTGCTCTCTTAAGGTAACACACATTGAGAATCTATGGACAATTGCCTACTAGTAACCACACACTAATAAATCCATACGCTAGTAACATACACTCATCATTTTAGTGTTTTTGATACTCTGCAAACACTAAAATCTGAACATTCAAGTTACTATTAGGGATAAGATGCCAATTTTGTCCATTTTTTCCATCACCCATACATGCAAGAGCATGAGTTGAATATTTTTCTGCAGCATAAGCCTGCAGGCTGTTTTAGACAGCTAAATGGTTCTTTGAACAAACACAAATGACACACCCGAAGTAAAATATCTGCAGCTTAACAGGAACAATCCTGGACTCTTCAGTACTTCCTTGACACTTTTCTACTGCAAGGAACTGAATGTGGGCACTTCATCCCATTTTTCAAATAATGTCCAGTGGTTTAACTTGTCAAAAATGATCTGGAAATGCTTAACTTTGAACTCTGAAGTTTTTGCAGCCCTAAAATGAGACACAAGTTGCTGTGTTGATTTGTTACTGAAGTCTTTCTCCCTCAGCCGGTGGAGAATGAAGGGGACGTGCAGTTCAGGCCTCGCACGGGAAAAGCTGCTGCCACGCCGCTCCTCCCGGAGGTGGAGGCGTATCTTCAGCTGCTGATGGTGGTCTACCTCACCAACAATCAGCGCTACACTGAGGTGAACCATACGTCCGGTTATCAGTCATCTGTGGGAAATGTGAATGAAAATTCACAGGGTTTTATTGTGAATTATGTATATAAAACAGGAATGTCAACGTTAAAGCTATAAAAATCTGAAACATTTATCAAACAAAAATCTGCTGACAGAGCTATTCGATTTCACTGAAGTCCAGCACATTGGGTTTCATGTTGACACTTCAGCTAAACACAGAAAACAACATTGGGAGCTTTTTAAATTAAATCTGATCAATCAAAGAAATTGAAAGATTAATCAATTATCAAGATGTCCAAATGATCAGTAGTCGCAGGCCTAAAATCCTCTGATTTCATCTATAAACCCTGTCCTGCACAGGCTCAGAAAGTCTCGGATGACCTGCTACAGAAGATCGGCTCTCAGAACCGTCGTGCTTTGGATTTAGTGGCTGCCAAGTGTTACTACTACCATTCCCGTGTGTACGAGTTCCTGAACCAGCTCGACGTGGTCCGCAGGTGAGCCGTTTTTCCAAGGTTCAGCTTGGGAAGTTTCATGCAGTTGTGTTGAGATGGTCACTTCTGTTCTTTAATGACCCAGTTTCCTGCACACGCGCTTGAGGACAGCTACGTTACGCCGGGACGCTGATGGTCAGGCCACGCTGCTAAACCTGCTTCTGCGCAACTACTTGCAGTACAATTTATATGACCAGGCTGAGAAACTTGTGTCCAAATCGGTGTTCCCTGAGCTGGCCAATAACAATGAGTGGGCTCGCTATCTGTACTACACAGGTGAGTGAAGGAGTTATGAATTTATGGTCTGAATTCAATTTGACTAGAGCTTTTCACACTGCGTTTAACACCTGGTCATCGTCGTTCTAAACACCGCTTACACGCGCTCTTCTTATTGGCTGTGATTTGTGATTGATTTGTGATAACATCTGGTTAGAACACACATTTTTGGAGTACAATTGGTCATTTCTTTATTATGAAGCTTGGCTGTTTTTTTTTTTGTTGTTGTTGTTTTTTTGCATGTGTATTCAGACATCATGTTTAGGTTAGTTACTCTCAAATTATCATTTTAATGAGACAAAATATGTAATATTATTAGTAAATGGCAAAGTAATATTGTGACATTGTTATTATTATTAAATTGTTGGCTGGTTTCAGGACGGATCAAGGCCATCCAGCTGGAGTATTCAGAAGCGAGGAGGACTCTAACAAACGCCCTGCGTAAAGCGCCTCAGCACACCGCCGTGGGCTTCAAGCAGACGGTGAGTGTTCGCCTGTGTCTGTGCTCTCCGCTCTCCTCCTGCTGTTGCGAATCATGACTGTGTGTCCGTCAGGTTCATAAGCTGCTGATCGTGGTGGAGTTGCTGCTGGGTGAGATTCCAGACCGTCTGCAGTTCCGTCAGCCGTCTCTCAAGAGGTCTCTCATGCCCTACTTCCTGCTCACACAGGGTAACTCACCTCAGCCGCTCTCCTCCTGCTTAACATCGGCAGGCAAAGATTGTGTTATGATCGATATGAATCACCTGAACCGCATATAGAATTTAAATCACCATATCACAATCGTAGTTTTAATGAAGTCAGTTGTGCCTCCTTCATATCGACGTCTCAGAGGCCGAAGCGCTTTAGATGTAGTTCAAGAAAGGAGCGAATGCTGAATAAAGTGTATTAATTGTTAAATCTAAAATACCATACCTGACTTTTTTTTCAAAGTGTGTAATCAGTAACACTACTACTTTAAAATTATGATAATTGTATGTAATCAGTGTAGTTGTGTTTAGCAATCTCCTTCCTAAGATCGGTATCTCAGAATAACAGTGTGCCGTTTCTAAACTTCTGGCCCGTCTAGCGGTGAGAACAGGAAATCTTGCCAAATTTAACCAGGCGTTGGATCAGTTTGGAGAGAAGTTCCAGGCAGACGGCACCTACACGCTGATCATCCGTCTGAGACACAACGTCATCAAAACCGGTGAGTCGTGGAGCTCAGAGTTCTGCTTCTCTCTTTACTTTCCTCCTTTTATAATGAACTAGCGGCTCATTCAGCCTTCCTGCAGTACTGAGCACTGACACCATTCTCTACCGCAGCTTTCAGACACTGACCAATCTTTAATATTTCTTAATGACAAGGATTTTTAGTAATGCTAGAGAATCAATAAATGTGAATGAGAACGGATTCTGTGGAATAAATTTAGAATATGAATGGCTTCGTTTCATTGGTGTCTGTAAGAAGATACCCAAATACTAAATTCAGTCAAACTGACTCGACTGAAAATGCTCCAAGGATAATTCTGTGAAATATTTACTTTTTCAGATTTGTCACTTTTTCATATCAGTTAAAGGCTTCATTTAAAGGGGTTCAGTACTGTGGTATCAAAAATCGACAATCAGGAAACGTGTTATTTATTTCTAAATTAGCGAATGACATCAGCTCTTCTAATCAAGATGCAAGAAAGCGGAGCTTGTCTTTCACTGCAGGGCAAAAACAATCCCTCTGGCCGGGTGAGCAGTTCAGATCTGAGGTGATTTCCAGCTTCAGTCCAGCGTGGGTCAGGATGTTGCTTCCAGTGCGACTCTCAGGATAGATGTCAGTCTCTCACCGTGCTCGGCAGGGTCGTGTTTTCCTCAGACGAGGCCCGTGGGATTCAGTTGTGATCTGAAGGGAATATTTGAAGCCTCTCTCCTTGTGTTTGATGGGTCGTCCCTCTCGCAAAAGTCTTCCAGGCAATTTGTTGTTTGATTCTGGTTTGTTAGTGTGCAGCCCTACAGTCCCTCTGAGATATTCAGTACTATACACCTGTAAAGCTCACGTGTGCATGTCTCTCCACAGTGAAAGTGCTTCGGTTTCATTCTATACCGAAGCGTGCATTTAAACCTTCGCAGGAAAGCGTATCTAACCCTGCTCAGTTTGAGCGTGTGTTCGTTGGCACATTTGGCTGAATGCTAGCCTGTATTTAGGCGGCTGGACGCTTGACGCAGGTGTTTGATGTGTTTCCCGTGTAGGAGTGAGAATGATCAGTTTGTCGTACTCTCGGATCTCTCTGGCGGACATCGCTCAGAAGCTGCAGCTGGACAGTCCTGAAGATGCCGAGTTCATTGTGGCCAAGGTCAGTGTCCAGGTCATCTGACAGCATCACGTCCACACATACAGTGCCACGATCACACTAACTGACACTCTGTATCTCCAGGCGATCCGTGATGGTGTCATTGAGGCCAGCATAAACCACGAGAAAGGTTACGTTCAGTCTAAGGAGACCATGGACATTTACAGCACTCGAGAGCCTCAGCTCGCTTTCCACCAGCGCATCTCCTTCTGTCTGGATATCCACAACATGTCTGTCAAGGTAGGAGAAATGTTATCGTACGGATTGTTTTAAATAGTTGTGTATAAGTTTGTGAAGCCATTCGATTGAATTGCAGTAGTAGTCAAATGTGCGTGTGATCCGCTACGGTTCACTTGAGTGACGTTAACGTAATCCACCCCTTTCTGTGCAGGCCATGAGATTCCCGCCCAAGGCGTACAACAAGGATCTGGAGTCGGCTGAGGTGAGACGGACACACGGTCACTGTGCACAGAAGCTCCGCTGAAACAGCTTGTTGACAGATTGTCTGCATGTGTTGACAGGAGAGAAGAGAACGGGAGCAGCAGGATCTGGAGTTTGCCAAAGAGATGGCAGAAGATGATGATGATAGTTTCCCATGAGTCTGCAGAGCCTCACGTCCTTTTTTCCTCCAATCTTATTCTTTTTTGGTCCCTCATCTTTGCTAACTGCCCGTCTGTTCCTCACAAGAGCTTCAGCTGTGCTCTGATTATAATCCATGAACGTACTGTGTGATGTAACATTATAAACGCATCAGTTCTCCGGTTTTGTAAACTCATGGATGCTTTTTTTTTTTTCTTTTTTTTTTTCATCATTACATGCATCAGTTTTATACATGTGGTTTGCAGCAATAAATCTCAAGTAAACAATCGTGTCTTGTTAGAAAGTGTTGAAATGAAACGCATCCTCTTGTTTTACCAAGTGAACAAAATAGACATTCATTTCACTGGCTGAATATGAAGAGGTAGATGGCTGTTAACAGATTATTACAGGAGGAGGAAGCTTGTCTGTTACTGATATACATTTAATCCGGTTTTTTCTTCTGTTTAAATCAAAGGCTTCAGTTAAAAGTGAAATGAGCATTTAACAGATGTATGTTTAGAATGTCAGACAGTGATTTTTCCCATTGGGAAATGCATGTTTTCCACTGGCAAAGAACTATGAATTGTCCAAGGATTTGCGCTTATGTTGAGCGATTTTATTTATATAATTAATTAATGTCCTCCTGACTACCAGCTAATGAGTTTTGTCCTCTGTAGAGGACATTATATTTTTTATATATTTTTTTAAATGGGTCTGTCACGTGATTAAGGAACGACTCAACCCGAAAGACTCATGAAAAGAACTAATCAGTTCTCTTTCCGGCTCAGACTGCATTGACTGAGACGGGCACGTTCAAGTTCAAACCGGTGCGCAATATTTTGCTACGGTTGGGTTAGGGTTAGAGATAGGTTTTCTCTTGTTTTGTGGGTGTGTCAAAAATCTCAGCCCAATCAGCATCAACATGCATATAAACCACGTGGTATTAAAGAGACATCCTGCACACAATGGGTAGGACTGTAACATAAAAGTACTATACATATGTATATATATTGCTATTGTATTTTGGAGTTAAACTTTAATAAACCTTTCTATTCTCCTCTGATTATATAATGGTAAATATTACAATATCATAGCACAACAACAGTGATCAGAAATAATGATAAGCCTAATACTCACAATAAAAATAATGTCATATAGATCATTAGTCTCGGGCGTAAGAAGTGGGTTATCCTACACCTGAAATTCGTCTTTTCAGCCTGAAATGCGAGGCAAATGTTGGTTCACAATAATTAGAAGTTTCCACAAATCCCTTCCCTCCATTGGGATATTCTCTTTTATTCAGGACTGACGGACATGGCAGTGACTAACTAACATCGAGTGTATTTTGCAGTATTAAACACGCATTTATACCGATTTCATCAGGCTCCGAAAATTCTTCAAAAAGAACACAAAGAATGGCCTTCTCAGCTGCCATAGTTGCAACTCCTGCGTCATCAGAACGGGGTGTTCAACGCGCCACAGTTTCCGTTTAAAAAACGTTTTGCAACGTTTTGTCGGGGCTGAACGCAGCCCAGGTGAACTAACCCTAACCCTAACCCTTCTTTTACTGTCTATGACTACTACTAGCAGTACAGAACCTATAGAATATTGCGCATGCGCGACTGAACGAATCACCCACCCACCCCTTCTCGAGTCACAATAAAGATTCGTTCAAAATGAACGAATCGTTCAAGAACGACACATCAAATACGCACACTTGTGGTCTTTGCACTTGACCACTTGTCTACTTACATGACGTATTTCCTGTATTTGACTCGGGTGGGTTTGAAGACTTGCAAGTGTGTGTAGAACGTTTGATTACCCGGTTAGGCACACTTGTAGTCTTGCAAAAAATGCAAGCATTTACAGAGCTTTTTAAAAAAATATTATTTTCAATACTTTGCTATTGTAAAATAAACTTCTGAATGTCTGCTCAGTGGTCGCTATGTAAATAACAGAAGACACAAATTTAAAATTGTGGTGCTTCTTTAAGTCATAAAAGCAGTTGCAAATGATGTACAAAATACACGCACCCTACACATTTTTGCATCAATAAAATGTGTAACACTTTATATTTTACTACCAAATTATTTGTAATATATAATTAATTTAACAGTCAAATGTTTTCCTTGACATCTCGCAATTTCGGGGCATTCCCGAACATAATGCATGATGGGATACGCTTAGCCTCGAAATTGCGCTCAGAAGCGGTATTCAAGATATTGTGGGTTTAGTGTGCGTTCAGGGGACTTGGGCATTGTTACGACATGGGACAGTCTTGCGCACTTCCTGTCGCGATGATACACACACACACACACACACACACACACACACACACACACACACTTCATTATTAGTTTATTCACTATAGTTTAAAAAGGGTAATAGAACATGACAAGGTCTCAGAGTTAAACTGTCAGAAAAAAATAATCTTTATTATGTCAGATAACACTTAAGCAAAACAAACATGATCAGGTCAAAGTGTGAATAATTGTTGGTCCCTAATTTATGATCAATTTTACTGGTAGTCCACTGTATAAAGAATTTTGGGGTATAATATGTCACAGTTTACTTTATTTTGGGATCCTCACTTACATAAATGAACTATAGTGTCCTAAACCCACTAGTAAAAAAATAAAAAATTATATCTAGTGTCTGAATAATTTTTGGTTTGAATGTATATACTTTACACAGTGCTAGGTAGATTTTAGGTAATATAATATGACTTTTTTTGTTTACTTTTGACCAAAATTGTCACATAGATTTTAATAAGATTTTTGTATAATATTGATCTAAAAATACAAAAAGAAATAAAATAGCCTAGGCTATATTTAATTCTCTACACACAACATAAAGTGCATTAAACATTATTACATCAAGTTTAAACTGGGGTTAGTGAGTAAATGAAAAGCTAACAGTGAACTGGATCAAATACGGTGTTTGTTCACCGTAAACCTGATCTCTTTATTAACTATTAATTATTCAGTTCTTATTAACTATAAGAATTTAAGAAAGGTGAATCAATGACAAAAGCAACTGAATCAGAACACCAGATTTCTCTCATTATGAATAGAACTGAGGATTTATTATCATTATTGTTATTATTATTAAACAAAAGTCAAGTACAAACATTTAAGGCATATTTTAACAATCATAGATCTGTTTTTTTGTGTGTTGATACAGCATTTAAAGAAAGACAAAACATCAGGAGAACACAAAAAAGGGGGAGGGGGGGGGGGGGGGTCTTTTAATATTTAAACAAGTCCAAAAGCAGAAACATATTTTCATGTTGGTAATACTGTTTAGATAAAACATTTCTTATAAACTTATTCTTAAACTATTTGCTATTTAAACTAATACGTTCAATCCAGAGAGATTTCATTTCTGATGGAGAGATGGAGTTCATTACGAACTGTTGAATCATTGTTTTCAGGGGTGTTGGGATGGACTTTATCACGCTGTTGAATTCTCTAACTGGGCACTGGAAACTAAATGTATCACAGAAGTCTCTGTAGAACAACAAATTACCAAAATTATCCATCAAATGACTTACTGCCCATATACCCTAAAAAACAATTATTTCATATTCCTCAGAATATATGTCTGTTGCTCCACAGAAGTCGAGTCACCTTTATTTATATAGAGCGTTTTACAATGCAGATTGTGTCAAAGCAGCTTTACATTGATAACTGGTAATTTTGGCTGCACAGCAGCTCTTAAATAATAGTGTCAATGCAGGCAGATCAAAGCACTGTTGAATAAATGTCAAGAATACTGTTGAATATCAAATGTCCTGTGTCCCCAACTAAAGCAAGCCGAAGGCGACAGCGGCAAGGAACCCAAACTCCATCAGGTGGCAAACAAGTGGCAAATAGGTGTTAAAATGGAGAAGAAAAAAACCTTGGGAGAAACCAGGCTTAGTTCTCCTCTGGCGAACAGTGCTTTGTTACGATTCACTTTGCTATCATAAGTCTGATAGGATCACAACAATCAAAGTATTTATTTCAGTTCCATCCAGTTGAGGATCGTATTCATCACGCCGGTATGGACGGTCTGTTGAGGAACTGTGGCACTGGCTGTCGTGTCGATGAAGTGTGGAATTATGTTTAAACATCAGGTTCCAGAAGAACTTGCTGGTGGAAATCAGATCATTTTACAGTTTGTGTAAATCCATAGAACCGAGGATGAGTTTCAATAAACTGAGGGAGTAATGTAGAAAATGTTGATATATATATATATACAAAGTTATCCATTTTTGTTTGTTATTGTTTTGACACATTTATGAGAAATATTTCTGATCATTTGAGAAAAATGTATTCTACATGGTAATAAACAGGCACAATTAACCTCATCATAATAATTCAATTATGTTTTATAATTAAACGTGTGCTAAAAGTATTCCTCTGTTGTGTCACTGTTGAATTCCTCTCAGATTCATTCATTCATTCATTCATTCATTTCAAATTCAGTAGGGCAGAACGGGGCTAAAGGCGCCTTTGATTTTATTTTCCTCTTAACCACTAGATGGCACAAAAACTTGCCGCAGCACTTTCCAAAATGCATGTGAAAATTTGTCTGATCCATGACGCGATCTCGGGCAGCAACACAAAGTTGATTCTGAGGTAGTTTAAGTAGCAAATGAGAAACTATTAAATTAATGTTTGTATTTTCAGACAAAGGTCTTCTTAATGATTTTCAGTTTTGTTCAAGGTAATTCAAGCAACAGTTTTTCAATAACAAAAGAATATGTAGAGGTGTGGTATTTGGGGTAAAGAGCGCCCCTGCTGTTGGGGCAAAAGGCTCACTAACCCTAACCCTGACTGTTCCACATAGATTCAGATGGCAAATATTATATCAAATTGGGTTTCCATCTTAGAGATAATACCCATATTTAATGAAACAATCATATATATTTTTTTTTTAATTATCATTTCATAATAAAATATAATTTATTTTTACTACTGTAAATCTATATGGAATATTATGGGATCTCCTTCAATACTTTCAGAATCTTAACTTTTTTTTAAAAGTATTTCTTTATTTTTAAAATATATTTTTATATTAAAATAGGCCTATTTTAATGACAGTATAATTAGTGAATACAAATGAATTTTTATTTATCAGAATAAACAGAAAATAGTACAAACTTTGCTAAAGTGATTCTTTTGAACAAGTATTGACCTAGACATTATTAAAAAAAAACATTATTTGTATTAACACAGTGTGCCTTTTACCCCCTCACCACCTCATACATTTATAAGATTTTATACAAAATTAACCACTTTTATGATTTATTTTCACACAAAATCTATTGCTCCATCAATGTTCAATTTTTTCCCCCCTGCAATCATACACTTGTGAGAAGCACATTTTTTCTTAAGGTGGGCCTTTAGCCCTATTGTACCCTAACTTCCTGAGCAATTATTCTGATTATCTCATGCGACTTCCTGTTGAGCTGACAGAGATCAGAGTCATTAAAAAATGGCGTTTCCAAACCGAATGGGAAATAATGGATTGAGCAACTATCACTCTCGTCAGTCAAACAGTGACGCTCGAGAGGAGTGGTTTAGCTATGCTTGTGGTTTCTTTCTTCCTGCAGTGACAAAACTGAAAAATTCCCAGGAGCTGCTCGAGTAAATATCCGCGTAATTGATCCGTATTAGTGCGCTATTAAATGAGTGTGTCATATTCTACAGTACAACTGTACTCATATAATTAAATGTGCCTCAAACATAAAGGACATTTTTGCTGACGAACACTTACTTTGATTCACACGAGCAGAAATAAGTGCAAGAAAAAGAAATAAATCACTATCATCTTGTTCCCCCTTTCACTTTTCCTGCGTGACAGATGTAAATCCAAAGAACCGGAAACCTTTTCCCTTCTTTTCTGGTTTTCGCAACGCATCTCATACGGCAGGACACGCAATAATCCAGGATAACTCATGAAAGTTTCCCTAGTTGGACAATCTCAATGGGTTTAAATAGCCTAGAAATCTGCAGTAAAATATTATATACACCTTGAACCACAATGAAGTTCTACCTCAGTAAGTAGATCTTAACCATTTTTAAAAATATATATATACTTAAGTATGAATAATGATAAAAACCAAACAAAAATCAAATATTACAACTTCATCTGCCCTGTTTGCTGTGCACTGAATGTCTATAGCTTGTGTTTGCTTCAGTCATTGTTTGTGATAAAGACTGTTTTCCTCACTGATGCATTAAACACTGTTTTCCCCACGCAGCTCTTGCAGTGCACTGCTGTTTAGCGCTGGTTTATTCCGCGCCGCTCCGCGATCCAAAGATGACGCACGCGGTGGAGAGCGCCATGAGTTTAGCCCAGAAGATTCTGCGCGACATTCCCGGAGCGCACGAGGCGTGCGTCAAAACGACGGTGAGCATTTTTACCTCTTTACTTTCGACATATAAACAATTAAATTATATCAGATGTTACATTTTATGAACAAACGTCATACTAGCGCAAGTATTAATATATTGTACTTAATGTATTATACTAATAACTAATACATTCTTGTCAAATTGATCTTATTTGGTCTTCCACCTGATTACACGATCCATTTCAGTGGACAACAGTGACACAGAAGGGCATTATATTCTGCTAGAACTTAATGGAGACGGTGTTTGTTTGCAGGGTTTGACACTCTCCAGTGAAGCTAAAGACTTGGAGTATTTATTGAATGACATCGGCATCCCTGCGCCTCCAGTGCTCAAGTCAGAGGAGCTCACCATGGTAAATACTCTCTAACGTGGCAAACTGTGTGTAAGCATGGTAAATTAATCATTGTTAAAAGCAGACAATAGTGTTGAGGAAAATGATTGAGATGCATGTTGCTATTGATGATTTGAGAGCCAGAGCATTTTGAAACAGATGAAGCCGTGTCTGTCCTGCAGGATAGAAGCTCTTCTAATTTATGGATCTATTTATGAATCAAACCTGCACATGTTAGAAGTTTTGATCACTGCCATCAAATGTTTTGAATGAATGATTTAGTTTTTTATGATACTGAAGCTTGCATGTAAAAACATTTTCAAAGAGGTGTTTAACGACTCTTGACTGTTTGTTTTGTCCAGGAAATGAGTTTAAGCCGGATTGTGGAGGGTCTGGAGCTACACCACAAACTTCTGCAGGAAATCGGATCCGTCTTGAGCTCCACAGAAGAACTGAACCTCCTTCTTGCAGATGTCACAGATCTGTCTGCTCAGCTGCATGAGGTATTTGGCACGTTTCAGCCTCTTTAACATTACTTAAAGTCACCCTCAATTCAAAATGGACAGTTCCTGTTCTTTAATGGAATATTGCAGTGTTTATTCGAAATGATTTATCGTGCACATCAACATCATTTTAAATTCATGTTCCTTGTAATCTTGATTCAGAATAACTTCCCGACATCTTCTCTTCTCTGATGACGTTTACTGACCCGACTTCTGTTTCATGCTAACTTTAAAAACAAATAATGTTAGAGTAATTCAATTACATTTAAATAATGTTGCTTTATTATTATGTTTTGAATGAAAAAAGGTAGAAAACTTAGTTTAGGTCGGAAGATTATAGTCAAGCATCTGAAATTCACCGGTCTTTCACATTTTCTACAGTATGCAGTATTGCACACACACTTCCAGGTCAACACAGATGTGTCCCAATTCACTGAGCAACACTCAGCATTGTCTTTCTAAAATGACCTGATACAGATATTAGTTTAGATTATTAACGCTGCTCTCTCTTCTTGCTCAGATGCAGCGGCTGGCCCAGATTCCCAGTACAGAATCCAAGAAAGCGTTTACACTGCAGCTCAACGGCGATTATCAGGTGCGAGTGGCGGCTCATCTTTCCCTCAAGCAGCTGCGCAGCTTCACGCAGGATGTGTTTCGCAGTCTACGACACATCGCTCTGTCTAACTAGGCTGGCCCACAGTGACCTAACCAGGCCCACGACACAGTCCACTTGAACAAACTCTGTATTTTCTGTGTGAAACTATTTTTGTAATGCAAAAATTATAATGGGTCTCCTTGCTACAGTTGGATTCAACTTTGGAATAACCCTATTGTTTTAAATGGAAATATTATTATGTGACTTTTATATATTTATTTATTATAATTAGTATTATTTTTATGATGTTATTTATATTGACAGAAGTTGTACCCTATGGGTGCGCTGTAGGTTTCTATTTAACCAGATTTTTATTTATTACTGATTAAATATTATGTTTTACCAACATGTGAATAACTATTAAAATTTTTCTGAAAAAAAAAAAGCTTTTTTTAGATTTTGTCTCAGTCAAATATCCAAATTTTGACATATATATGCTATATGCTAGCCTGACGTGGTCATACTCAATTCTAGTTGGAATATGAGTCTGATACTGCTCCATTGGGCTTTGATTATGGGGGCGTATTTCAACCGATCCTGGATAGACCTACAACCAATCAGAGCTACAGAGTAAGTGACGTATGTTGAGCGACGCATAGTTGTCAACAGAACTCAACTGCACACATGCTGGAACTAGTAGAAGATGAGCGGAAACAATCTTTGCCGGTGTTGTAAAAAGAATAAGTACACACGGAGTACTTGCCAATGAATGCGCTGTCGATATCTTCTATAACGGATGCGATGGCGGAATCTACACATCTCAGTTCTTCAACAGCCATCATTGTTGTAAACTAATTCAACAAGCGCTCTTTGATGACGTGGCTGATTACGTTTCTGGTGATAATCTGTCAATCATCGCCCTGACAAATGTGATTGGTCCGAACAGTTTCTGTTCGGGCATAATTACTCCTCTACGGATCGAGTCCAGACCGAACTCCCCGACCTCAAAATGTTGTGGGCGGGGCTAAGTTCGGCTGGCATCCAGGCTAGCTATATGCCATCTTAGTGTGAATACCATACGTCAGAATGTTATGTCTATATTAATCTTAACTCTAGAGTCAGTAAATTCTGTGAACTGTTCCCTCATTTGAACCCTGTCTAAAGAAAGAGAATGACCACAATTTGAAATTTTAATGTTTGAAGTATGTTGGATCAGCATTGAAAGTTTTATGAAAACCAACAGCACACATGGATGTGATAGTAACATTGATCTAACAGTGATTTATAATTGAAGGTCAGACAATTTTATATCTCTGAAAAAAAAAAAAGTTAGTGGCTGCTCCACAATCAGTGCGACGTTTTCAATATGACTTGCTCAAATCCAATGCTGTAATCTTGAACACTGGTCAATTATACCCTCCATGTGAATTCTTCTCAAAAATGCGGCAAGTTGAAATGATTAGCTTTCAAGCCACGTCTGAACCCTATCTGACCTGCACTGAATTCTACATAGACTCAAATGGACATGGTTAGTGGCACTTGAAGACTAGATTGAGAGGCATAACTCCAACATTTGACAAGTAATTACATAGTGCAATAAAGAAAAAGAAAAAAAAGTCTGGACCCCACAATGAAGGTAGTGGATGCCCATCTGAAGGGGGTATTTCACAGAGTCTAGAACAGCTTTAAATCAATCATCACGAAGTGCAAGGAGAGAGATTTTCTGGGCGAGGTCAAGCTGGACGTGAGTCTCTGGCCCCGTTTATCTGGAAGACGCATTTTGGTCGATTGAATCAAGTGGACGACACTGAATACAGGTGCAAACGGGGTCTAAAATGTTTTGAGCTTTCCCACTTTCGACCACTTACAGAGGTAGTTGAAAACACATTGGACCGGACTGCAAATGAGCTCTAACTGAGACCACCAACTGACCTCATGCGTAAACATTATAAGAAGTTCTCTAACCAGACAGAGTTTAAACTTTGTCAGTGTAACACCCAGATCCTACTCTCCCCGCTCTGCGCAGGCCTCGAACCTGGATCTCCGGCATGGGAGTCGGACGCTCTAACGAGGAGGCTAAAGGCTGCACCCTCCAGCATCAGTCGCTACAGCATCTCTTGAGATCAGAGGAGGGAGGTTTACTCGCACAGCGACTATAGCTGGAGTCCCAAGTTTGGTTTGAAAATCTGTCAATTAATCTACCTATTATCACTGTGAAGCTGCTTTGAAACAATCTGTATTGTGGAAAGCGCTGTATAAATGAAGATGACTTGATGAGTTGAAGTCGAAAAACGTACCAAGAACAATGTTCTCTCACAGTTCACCAAAAACACACACACACACACACACACACGCAACTGCTCTCGGCAAAGCGTCACAAGAGACGGCGTTAAACTATCTCATGTCTCAAAGTACATAACATTACAACAATAATAAACGTGAACAGCTAAGAGAGCTTGTACCTGACCGTTGCAGATTAATTTCAGTGTTGACACTGTTCACACTGGATACCCATAATTCCGAGTCCGGCTGAATCGATACGAACAGCTCCGGTTAGAGAGCGTCACGGGTTGCCATCTCGTAGTTCGGTAGTTATGGCGTGAACGCAGCATAAGCTCGTTGTTTTGATTCGGTAGGAAGCGGTTTGCTCGCGACTGAGGTCTCCTATAAACTCTGCGTAGCGTAAAACGCGCTGATGACGTATGATGTCTGCGCGAGCGAGGGTTTGTAAAAACACGCTGAACGGCAGGTAGGACATCATTATTTCATTCGTACCGAATATAAAGATTGGATGAACATTTTATGGTCCTACGCCTTCCACAGACGATATATACTTATAAAAATACTACTACTTCATGTAGTTGAGAATTAACTTGACTATTACAAAACTTTATTGTAGCATCACAGATTTTCTGATAATGTTTAGTCACGATTATGCGTGCCAGATTTCATGCAAATCAGACCGACAGCCTATAGGTGACCAGAGAAACGTGTTGAGAAAACTGTGTATGTCCAATTTCACTTCTGTCTGCAATTTTCCCACAAGCAGTGACCTCACATTTAAAGCCGTTCTAAAGCTCATGTTTACAGTCCATTAACTGGCCTTAAGTTTTGCAAAGCCAATTCCATAATGTCAAGGTAATGATGCTCACCATGACACGGTAACACTTTCATATGGACACATCCAGCAGTCAATAAAGAAAGAAAACTACGCAGGAAAGCACCAGCATGAAACACCAAACTTTTAAGTGGCTCATTTATTTGCTTCAAAACGACTGATAAAAGCACCAGGTGGATTGAGGGTTCATGTGTATTTTGTGAACATTGCAAATGTGACATCCATCAACAAGTACACCGTTTCAAATCAGGTTCTTTATGAATCACAATGTTTCCAGTAAAGGCAGATCCTCCAGTTGAGTTGGCGAACAGCTCTTCAGCATCTACTAGTTTTTGGAAAGCTTCTCATTACACCCTCATTAGTTAAGTCTATAAAACTTAATGAAGCACATTTCAGAACAATGCTGAACATCAACATGACCCACATACGTGTGGAAAAAGGGGAAAGAGACATCCAGCAGGTTAACCCACAATACTGTCAGGTCATCTGATCCAGTGAAGATGGGAAATTAAGGCATTCTGTATAACGGTGCCACCTTGATGGAAATTTATCAGAAGTACAAACAGAAAGGTTTAATTTAACTTTATTTTCATATCAATGGAAAAATATAACCTCATACAAATGTCTGATTCTGTCCATTGTCTCTTTTTAAAAGCTTGGTGAATGACTCCAATTAAGTGCCGCAAGAAACTTAAAAAAAAAAAAAAACAATTACAACCAAAGCACATCAATGCAAATAAATTTGTGACATCGTTGACATGTTTATTTTGCATCTTCTACATGTTAACATATTAAGCTCAAGTCCATTGGTATCCGCATGGATTTGGCACTCATTTTCCTGCAAAACAAATGAAGGAGAATAAAGTAGGATGTGGAAGTGTCTAATTCCCGTACCCCTCGAACACGGAGCGCTCCGCTAGATCTCTCACCTCGAGTGGCAAAAGTCTTCCCTTTCTAGGGCAGGCGAAAGCTCTGCATGTCTGCACAATCCATACTAATAAGAGAACCATTTATTTTTATTTTATTTTATTTTTTTAAAAAAGGGAAGGGGAAAAAAAAAAAATATATACTGCAGCAATTGACTTCCAGAAAAGCAGGACGAACGCTCAGCGCCAGTTCACCCGAGTGCTGCCCGTCCCTGACTACCTGCCGCTCGCCTATGTTTACATAAGTGCTTCTCACTGAATTTGCAAACAAGATTTATCATGTTTATTTATTATTGGTTGAAATAGTAAGAGGGGATGTGGAAACAGCGCCCCCTCCGTTCATTCACACACTCACACTCCAGTCACGCCATTATAAACCCCAGCAGCAGCATTTCCTTCTTGTTTGCATCTTCTGACAAATGAATTGTGTAATAGGGAACAATCTGCAGTCGCAACACCTTAAACGTGCTTAAAGATGAATTCTGCAGATGCACAATGAACAAATCGGTCCTTTCTTTAGCCGGCAAGTTTGCACTAATATGATGCACTAGCTTTTCAAACACAAGTGTGTACAGAATGTAGATCATTTTTAATATTTTTTTTTGGGGTCAGAGACACATGTTCTGCACATGGAGAAGAGGTGAAGGTTGTGGGCCACTGAGTTTTTCTGCTGGCAACTGCTGGAATTGAACTCTGAAGGTGGTGTGATGTCTCTCGCACTCTTTCTCACTCGCTCACATTCTCAGACACTCATCTCAGCGCACACGTCACTTCTGCTTCGACTTCTATGTGTAAAAGACAGAAGAAACCTCAGTGGGTTTGATTTCCATTATTCTTGGTAGAATTTCCACAGCCAGTAATCTGAAAAACAACAAGAAAACAATGAAGTAAAACTGTGGCAAACGTTAGATGAACTTCACACGAACATGGCACATCTCTCTGCTGTTTTAAGCATCTAATTCTTAGGACCAACACAGGCCTGTTCAGACAGACAAATATTTGCATACTGTAACAGAACAGCTCTGTTTGGGCAGGGAAAAAAAAAAAAAAAACACTGAAGAAAACTGGCCAACCAATACATGCCCAGAGAAAGAAAAGGAAATGAGAAATATCAGAATTTAAGAGAATTAAACTTTTTCATCCAGGACATCTGATGTTTTTTCTGCATTGGTCTGAACAGAAAACATGTGAGGGGAAGAAGAAAAAAAAAACCTGACTTTTGTTGCTGGACATTCATGTTTGTGTGAACAGGCCTGAGGACTTCTGCATTGTGACATTCTCAGCTGTCATTAAATCAGATGAAATTCATCCAGAGCCACCTTCATTTGTGTACAGCTGAATTAAATCTGATTAGTGAGGGTCAGTCACGTACCAAGCTTGGCTCTTCAGCTTGCGTAGCTCCTTCGTGGCCCATGTGGCTAAAGTCTTGGTCTTCGTGATCTTGGACCTCCGGCCTTCAGTCAGCAGATCGTTGATCTGAGGTCGAACCTCCACCAGTTTCATCACATCTTTCCCAAAAGTTGTACACAGGTCACTTTGGGGGGGGAGAAAGTGTTAACTTAATTTACTAGTGCAACAGAAGAAACATGTAAGACCAATAAACAAGCTGCAGGTTTAAAAACAATTACCCAAAAAGAAAACTGCAATGTAATCGCCCATGTCCTTCTAAACCCAATGACTCACGAGAGGAGCGGAAAAAGGAGGAATTCAGTGTCTAACCTACACTAGATCCACATCAAGAACCTCCTGCTGGAGCTCAACACTGATCCATAAATGAGCCCAAAAGGCTGAAGACTGTAATAACGAACAAAAGACTGGCCAATACACAGATTACACCTAGTACTGTTTTAGTAGCTGAAATGAGTGGAACCGGTCCAGAGCTCAACAACACGGCTGACGGGACGGTCACTTTTTCAATTTCTCACCTCAATATCACTACTGTTAGACCGACCTGAAACTCTTAAACACACGGTCTATAGTTAATGAATGGGAAACACTGGCTTGTCATGCTTTGTGTTCTTATTTTATTACAGTTTATGAGTCACACGTTTGAACTTCATATTCGGATAGTACTTTTTGCTCTGGTATTAAAATTGGAATCGAAAACTGTGAAACTTCACGAGAACACAAGGTTATATTGGTCAACCTTGTATTTTTTGCGGGGCCAGTGAAAATCTGAAGCACTGGCCCGTCTGAGCCAGTAGAAAAAACCCTCTGGTTAAGCAACACTAAAACAGGACGTTCTTACCCTATGAGGCCTACGGCGTTGGCAACAACTCCGTCGGAACGGTCTTCATCCTCAGCAATGTGTTGAATGAAAGACAAGATAAACTCGACACGAGGTTGTACCAGCATTACATCGGCTGCACAGATTGAGGGGGAAACATGGTTTAAACATCAATCTATTTGACCGGCATCTTCAGTTACGAGAGGTCAAGGTAAACTTACGGTGTACATTCTCCTGGTCTCCTTTCAAGCCCTGGATGATCCCAGTGTAAGCTTCCAGACAGCCTTCTCTCAGCTCATTCAAATAGTCCACCATATCATAGTCTGTCTGTAACGACAGAAGCAGCTACTAGTTAATCTCCCAGTTAGCTTGGTTTAGCTTCAGTTTAAACTCGGTAAAAAAAAAAAAAAAAAAAAATTCATTTCTGCATTTCAGACACTGATAACACCTGTGTGATTTGATTTATAATTCTAACATGACCCCAGTGGATGAATCAATGTCCTCTGAAGCAAAATGAAAAACTTTACAAATTTAACTAGAAAGCACATATGGCCAGCTGTTGTACATGAGAAGGACACTGAACACGTGGAAGCCCAGAATCTTCACTTCTAACACGAGCGTCACAACAGTTAGCAAGTATCTTTTTCCACACACACCCCAAATGTTTCTCTTCAGTGCATATTGATTCATCTACAGGGGTTTTCCTGGGTCAGAAACATATATTGATTAATTTGTTGTGACAGTTCCTGTGTGAGAAAGGGCCGTTTGCAGGTGTTTTGGGCTGTGGCGGTACCTTGTCCACCTGTGCCTGCGAGGCCTGCTGCAGCGTGTCCAGCACAATGTCCAGGTACTTCTTGAATTCCCCTCCAATGGCAAGAGCAATATCGCCAAAGACAGACAGGATCTGGGGTTTCACAGACCTGTGCACATTCTCGTTCTGCAAGCACACGTTACAGCATTATTACACTGTAAGAGCAGTGGAAATTCTGCTCAATATTCTGCTTGAGGCGCAAATGAAACTCTACCGGGCTTTAGAAACTAAATAAAATTAAATTCAACTTCAGAATGAACCCTTTTTTGTTTTTCTTATTGCATGACACTGGCTTCAATTAAGTTTTAGTTTGTTCAAATTAACTACAATAACCTTGTCACACCACAGCTGTTATTTTTAAGGACATCTTTAATCTGGCCAATGGAATGAGAAAAAAAAAAAAAAAAAAAAAAGCAGGCCTACACAGTTGTCTGGGTTTCAGAAAACATGAATACTATAGTGATTAGGACAGTTTAATTACATTTCTTAATTACCATGTTTTCTGGAATATAAATTAAATTCTCATCTGAAACATCTGCAATTAACATCAAGCGGACGAAACACATTCAGCACGAGTGCTAATCTGTGCACGAGCTCAAGTTTATTTGTACATCATTTCCCACACACAAGTAGTTCAGTTTAGTTATAAATTTAGGCTTCGTGTTGTTTATAAATGTTTATAATGAATGCTGCTATAATTTGGTTTTATATTGATATTTATTTCTGTTCTGAATTCAATTAAATTTAAAGTATATTTTGTAAGTGAGGTCAGCTAAAATGTGTGACAATCTTTTCTCCCCCTCAATACAGCTGACTTCCACAGACAATATGGTGTCACATAGTATTATAGCAAGTGGTAGCGCTAACATTGTACAGACGTTTGATGTCATGGGATTAGGCATGTGACGGTATCAAATTTTCATGTTGCGATTAATTGATGGAGCTTTTATCACAGTATACGGTATTATCACGATATTAAAATAAGTTGCAAAACCATTTTTTGTCATAGTTTAACAGGTTTAAGAACTCTTTTTGTAATAAAACAAAAACAACTCTGACTGAAATTTTCAAACAGATTAAAATGCAAAAGAATTAGGCTATAAAGAACAACAGATAACACTTTATTTAATGCATTAACTAAGATTGAGCAACAGCTACATTTGTTACAGAACGTATTATTTTTTGTTAATGTTAGTTTAGAAACAACTGATAATTGATAGATTTATCTCAGGTCCATTAAATAAGTTATTTTGATTTTAGTAATGTTATTAAATAGTAACTAAGAAATTAACATTAATTAATAATAATTAATACTTGAAAAGTATTTTTATTGTCAGTTTAGTGATAATGAATTAACATGTTAACTAATGAAGCTGTATGTTTTCAAAGTTTTACTGAACAATAACAAATAATCAGAACATTTCTAATCATTAGGGCATGTTGTAGTCCAGATTAAAATATTAAAATGTTTAGGTTTGAAAATTAATATCCTTTTAAGTCTTTTTTAAGTATTCAGTATTTGGTGCTGTGATGAACAACACTGAGATTACAAAAAAATGAATGGCTGTTTGAAGCATTTTAAAAACTTCACTAGAGCAGTTACTTTGTTTGCACGGTTTCCGTGGTAACCGCTGCACGCTGCTGTTCCATCAGCGCCCTCTGCTGTCGGAGAGTGAACGCGCACTTTCATTCAGCTCGTCTCCTTCACTGGTTCCGTCATGTGCTTCTCGTGCACGTTGGGATTGTTTACATCTGAGCGCGTGTCTTTTTGACGCAGAATACAGCGGTGTTGTGCATTTTATACGATTGATGGGTAAAGTATTTTTAATTGCCTTACAAAAAATTAATAATTGGTGATAAATTATTATTTACGGTATTCTGAAGTGCCGACGATTACAATATCGTGCATATTCATTATCGCATTACCGAATATCGGCACAAGTCTACATGGGATGTTCTGTTGCAAAGACACACGCTCGCACAAAGGTGTTTAATGAAATGGCTATTACTTACACCCAGGTTTTCCAGCAGCAGCTGCATGATTTCATCACAGTAAGGCAGGATATTGGCCATCAGCGCTCGACACAGATCACACACCAGCCCCACCGCAGCCAGACACACCTGCATGGACAAAGGACAAGCAATGCATCACACACTTGAGCCCTGCATCTGTTAACTTAATGATTTTAACACCCTACCGTACCATATACAAAATGGAGCTATTTACATAATTAGCTGCTGGTGATTATGAAGCTCAAGGTTATATTTTAAAACAGATTGTTTGGGTTGTGTTTAATCCACAAAAGAGCCTCTCAGTGGAAGCAACTATATTGCCTTTAGATGAGCGTATGAGCTGTAGAGTCCTGCAATGTCCAGCGTGGCCACGAGAGACCGCTGGGTCGGCACACGCTGGGTGAAGTGAACTCGCTTTCTCTGTGATGATGCAAAATCCTGAGCTGCCTGAGCTCAGAGCAGCAGGAGGAACAATCATCAGCAAACTGTGGTGCTTCGACACAAGCAGTACCTGATATTCAGCGTAATTCTTCAGCCCGATGACCAGGAACGGCTTGAAGGCTTCCATGTATTTCAAGAAATCACTGCCCAAAACTGGAGTGGGAAGTAAAAGGGGAAAAAGTTCAGTATCATTCACTGCTATAACGAGAAACTGAATAAAGCCTGTCAACTGAACTACTTCATATCAAGGTTATTTCAGTCCTGAAGGATTCTCAAATGAGTTTCCCCATGACCACTTGTAGTCAGATTTTGGCTTATTTAATTACATCCTACATCACCTTATTGACACAAATATGAACAAACAGAAGAAGCCATGTTATATTCAGCTCAAGCGAACGGGAAAGAGCCAAACAAAAAGGATAAGAAAAGAATGGCAACTGCAATTATGGAGATGTTTGAATCCACCGTTCAGATGTACTTCCTTATAACAGATCAGATCAAAACCACCAGGTGGAAACAACGGCAGAGTTTATGCCGGTATTTAGCAGTGCGTTCACTTGTGATGGTTTCACCCATAATGCACCTTAATTCCAGCTGTAAACAGAGGCAATAGCTCCATGCAGGGATCGGGAATGTGAAGGCCCTCACCTTCCACCAAAGTGCTGACGGCCATGAGCGCGTCCTCCTGAACGCCTCCAGAGCCGGCGGTGCTCTGAAACATGCGCAGCAGAGACGCCATCACCACGTCTGAGATCTGCAGCGCATCCTGATGCTGCACCTTCCGCAAGACGTTCTGTTGAAGGACAAGAGAGCTGAGAACAAAAACATAACACAAAAAAACTCTAGGTCAGAAGTTCTGTGAGGGTCTGACCTGCAGGGTGGCGCACAGGAGCGACTGCAGGTCATTGAACTGGATCCTGTCTGACGTGCTCTGGATGTGAGACTGGACAAAACACAGATGCACTCGATTACATCAACTCAAAACAAGCACCATCCTCACACACAGCTTGATTTGTTCTTAAAATAAAGCAGCAGCATCTAGAAATCACACACACACACACAAAACAATTGGACTGGCTTGACAATACTGATTTCTTGATTTTAATTATTCTCAATATGGATTCTTAAATCCCAATAATCAACCTTTCAGCCTGTGCTGTTTTCAAACATCACATTTACCTCAGTAAAGCCATTCAATGACCATAAACTCGACAGCTGGCTAGAAAAATAACTCTAGTGAGGAGCATTTTGATATATGCACCATATTACATTCATTATATTATATTATATTAACCTGTTATTAGTCACCTTTAAATGTTCATATTTCAGAGACAAACTGGGGTAGAAACAATTGTAACAAATTAAATGTAATATATTTTTATCATATCTTTTGTGCAATTTAAGTGTTTGTATACAAATCAGTTGTTAATTAACATTTAATATTGTAGTAATGTAGCATTGTGTCATTTCTTCACCTCCATTTGCAGGACCTGCTGCAGTCGCTCCATAATGACCAGTGTGGTCTTCTGCACCGCTGGGTAACAGTCCTTTGCACTGTTCTTCACGATCTCCATCAAAGCCTCATACGCTGCACTGCGCAGGTTATTCTGATGCCCATCTGGCCTACCAACAAAGAAACAACACACTGAATCACTGAACTCTGTGTGGAGCGTCAGAACTGGACCTTAGTGAGCAGATAACAGAAGCAGAGCTCAGCTCATGTTCACCTGCCCTGGGTTTATGACTGTGGGTCATCTGGGACTAAAACTTAAAAGCCAAAAATAAGGAAACACTTTGGTGGAACATTACTTATGTAGAGAATATTAGTATAAATAGTATTAGTATGTAGACTATTTTATCTTAATTACGACACCAAGTAATAACATTACTGGGCTTTTTTACACCAGGCATTACGATGCGTTTTTGGTGATCAGATCACAAGAGGTCAGCGGGAAGCGAGGTCTGAAAAGTTTTATGATCAGATCTCTCAATCCACAAACAGAGGTATTTAAAGATACAGGTGAGCACATGTGTCCTGGACAGCAGTGACATGCAACCTACAGCAGCAAGTATTATTTAGACATTTTTAGAAAACAAGGTATAAGATTGTGTCTGAAGCTTGTGCACTTCCTTTCACTAATCATTTACTGAAAGAAAACGGACTTGACTATTTTGCACACTACATGCAGCAAGTTAATGAAAATGAAACATTTGGCAGCTGTTTGATACAATCATGGTTTACCTGTCTGTGGTCTCCAGCAGTTTCTGGACAATGAGCTCAAAGGAAGAGGACAGGCAGTATGTGCTGGGCTCTTCCTGATCGTCGGCAGCGTCTGTGGCCTCGTATGCAGCTTCAGCCAAACTAGAGAAAGCCTGAAAAAAAGCATCCATTAGCCTCAATTTACAGCACGACCAACACACTGATTAATCCCATGAGCACCTGCTATGGGTCAGAGGGCTTCGAACACACTATTGGGTGTCTTTAAAGGGTTAGTTCACCCAAAAATTAAAATTATGTCATTAATGACTCGCCCTCATGTCGTTCCACACCCGTAAGACCTTTGTTCATCTTCGGAACACAGTTTAAGATATTTTAGATTTAGTCCGAGAGCTTTCTGTCCCTCCATTGAAAGTGTATGTACGGTGCACTGTCCATGTCAAGAAAGGTAATAAAAACATCAAAGTAGTCCATGTGACATCAGTGGGTTAGTTAAATGTATTTTAGATCCTTCAAAAACTTCTTGGTCCAAAAATAACAAAAACTACGACTTCATTCAGCATTGTCTTCTCTTCCGGGTCTGTGTATATCCAGTGACGCTGCTTCTACGGCGGTTGGCATCCAGCTTATTGGTGCATTACCGCCCCCTTCTGCTCCGGACAGTGACGCTGATGACGTGTTATATAGTGCGCCGAGCTTCGTTTACAGTCTGAGGGAGACGCACGCTATTTTGGTATTGCTATATTTTTTTAAAACGGTGCGTAGGTGTGCATGTCGCAGATGTCCTAATCGCGTCACTCTCCGGAGCAGAAGGGGACGGTAATGCACCAATAAGCTGGATGCCAACCGCAATAGAAGAAGCAGTGTCACTGTGGATATACACAGACCCGGAAGAGAAGACAATGCTGAATAAAGTCGTATTTTTTTTGTTATTTTTGGACCAAAATGTATTTTAGATGCTTCAAAAACTTCTAACTGATGTCACATGGACTACTTTGATGTTTTTATTACCTTTCTGGACATGGACAGTGCACCGTACCTACACTTTCAATGGAGGGACAGAAAGCTCTGACTAAATCTAAAACATCTTAAACTGTGTTCTGAAGATGAACTGAGGTCTTACAGGTTTGGAACGACATGAGGATGAGTCATTAATGACAATTTTTGGGTGAACTAACCCTTTAATGACTACACACCAGTTAGAAAATAAAGCATTTGATTCTAAGGTACAGACTGTGTACAAGTTTTGCAAATCTGAGTGACTTTTGCTGCTATTGAGGATGTATACAGACAGGGTTCAGGCTCAGTTTAAGGTTAGCTTTAGCACAGACAGTCAACAGCATAATTATTACATATGCAACTACATGCAGATACTTTTCAATGCAAGTACACTGCAACATTTATAGTGTACCAATATTCATGCAAATACATAAAGGTTGTGTCAAAATATTTGTTGCGTTATATTCAGTGCCAAGCCATTTCAACTATTCAAACACCCCAAAACAATGAACACATTTACATGCACACTGATACACTAATAACTAGGGTTGGGAATCGTGAGAAATTTTCCAGTTCCGGTTCCGATTCTGCCTAACGATTCCGGTTCCATTAAAATAATTAAACAACTATTAAAAAATAGTAGTAGGGGAAAAATGCACAATACTCGACTCCTTTGTGTGTAAAATTAATTTAACAAACTGTTAAATCACAACAAATTCGCTAACACTTTACAGTAAGGTTCATTAACATTAGTTAACTACATTAACATGAACTAATAATGAACTGCATTTCTACAGCTTTTCTAATCTTTGTTAATGTTAATTTCAACATTTACATTATTAAAATCAAGAGTTGTATCGGTTAACATTAGTTAATGCACTGAAGTAACATGAACAAACTCTGAACGGCTGTATTTTTATTAACGTTAAAGATTTAAAAAATACAGTAACAAAAGGCATTACTGATGGTTAGTTCATAAATGAACCTTATAAAGTGTTACCACAAATTAGATAAGATGCTTGAACAAATTTGTAAGATTCAGACAGGTGAAACAATTTTTTTTTTAAGTTGGATTCATAAAGACTTGTTTCTGACAGAATGATTCATTGATAGACATTTTTAACAGTACATTTGTTGCCACCTAGTGGCATAATGCAATCGATAGTCGTCACTTTCAGAACAGAAGGTAATTTATTATACATAAACATCAGCGTTTCTATCTGAATAATAAACGTTTGTACACTTCTGTTATAATTGGAATAGGCCTATTTGTCACACAGAAATAATGATACTGTGCGTTTGAAAAGATTGTTTGTGAAGCTGTTTATATATACACACACATTACAACTCTCTTCAGATCAACGGCAGCGCGAACGCAGGTTTGAATGTCGCGATTTTACTTTTGTCAAAGGTTTAATATACAGGGGCGATCATGTGGGTGATGAAATCGAGAACGCGATCTTTTAAAGATTAATCGTGCAGGTTTGGGCACGTCTCTTTCTCTCTCTCTATTGAAATCTTGCGTTTATGAGTAGCGCCGCGCGAGGGCTTTCAGTGTATTCATTGCTATAATATTCATGATGTGAGACATCTCTATGAAAGGATACGCTCCCCACACTTCGACCACCCATCACACCAGAACCGTTTTCGGAACCGAAACTTAGAAATCTTGCACGGTTTCGGTTCTTTTCAAAAAACACTACCGGTTCCGAATGAGAACTGGTTCTCGGTTCCTAACCCTACGGATAACTCAAAAACCAGCTTTTTGAATTAATATGTCCCAGTTCACATGCCAACCAATAATTCGGCAAATAAATCCGGTTATTCCTTGGTGTGACGTCAAACCTAATCATTGGTGTATCTGACTGAGAATGCCTGTTCAACATCACATCTCGTGTGAAAAATGAATTGCTCTGAGTGAACTGCTTCTATTTCAGCTGCATGAGATCAGAACACATTTTATTATTTATTGGGTAAAGAAAGAGTCATAGTTTCCAATACATTTCCTACTGCCAAATGCTTGCTCTGTCTGCATGCACTTCAATCTGCCGTAAGGATGCTTTCTTGCCACACACACACACTCCAATAAGCCACAGAACACTGGTTAATGCGTTTATATGCCAGGAGAAATCTAGCTGTGTTGATTGGTCTATCAAATGTCAAACAGTTTTACCATGAAGGAAAACCTAGTAATGCATTTACATGCTCACATACATTGTCAGCATATTATGCATAATCAGGTTAAAGAATGTGCATGTAAAAGTGCTCACTTATCAATTTTGTCATCATGAAAGCAGCCATGTGACAGGACTTGCTCAGAAAGTAGAAGGCGTTGTGAACGGTCCTGTCTTACCCAGCAGACGTTGGAGGCCACGCGAGGTTCAGCCCCGAGACCCTCGATCAGGCACTGGAGCAGAGGGGCCAGATACACCTCATTGATGGCGGCCTCAGGGAGCAGATCACAGATGCGTCCCAACGTCCAGGCCGTCGTGTCTCTCACCACCACACTGGGGTCCTTCATCAGCTCAATGAGGGTGGGCATGGCCTGACAACACACCCGTGAGCGTCACATACATTTCCCATCACACGTCAATGGCTGCATCAGTCTGGCATCTGAGTGTAAACCGTTACCTGAATGACGAGTGGTTTGAGCTGGTTGAGTTCAGGACCCTCCAGAATGGAGCCGAAGGCCATGACGGAGGCGTCACGGTAGCGCCAGTCGGGGTGTTTGATGTGCTCTTTGATGAAGGGCAGCACGTGTGGCACCACATCGTCCTCACAACACGTTGCCAAAAGCATCAGACACACGCCAGCAGCCTTACACGGGTTCCAGTCGTCATCGTCGTCATTCTCATCCTTCAAAAGGCACATATGGACTCCTCAGTAACATTCCCAAAGTGTTCAGTAGCTTACTTCAGTTCAAATAGTTCATTTTGAAAAGTAATCTGAGATCAATAGACAGTATTCAAAGAAAAGCTGCTGCTGCTTAAAGCAGAAACACCCATCTGAGCTCAGTTCATACAATCAACTCAGACACTATAGCAGCCAAAACTTTCATTTCAAAGCAGCTCTTTGAGAAAAACGCTTCAGTGCATATGGCTGAAAGCTCCCAATTAGCCGTATGAGGACAGAGCTGGTCTTCTGTATATGAGCTGCTGCGCCAACAGGAAGCCATTACATGAGTGATATAAGTGATAATTTAGCACAATTAATTTTATTACAGGCTGCATTTTGACATGCCATTTTTATTTGATTTCTTACTCAGAAATAACTGATAGGCTGCGGTTATAGTCATGCTGTTAGAAATGGAATAACTTGGAAGGGGAAAAAAAAAAAAAAAACACTAATGACACCAGCTTTACCTGTTTGGTGAGCGTCTGTGTTAGGATCGGCACCAGGTACTGCAGAGCTCCTTTTGCGTAAAACTTGCTCGTGTGCTCTGGAGGACGACCCTGTTCAGAGGCCTGAGGACAAATATTAACATGAGCACATCAAAAACTGTCAAGCGTTTATTTGACAAGCAGATTGCGGAAGTAACGCCAGCATCATGCATCACCTCAGTGGCTTCAATGGCCAGATCCATTTCCTCGTCGCAGACGTTGGACCAGAACTCAATCCCCTGTAAGGCCACTTCATCAATGTCGCTCTTCATGGCCTCTATTGTGATCTGAACACAGAGCAGCTGGTGAGACACTGACAACATCGCTGGCATTCAACCATCACTGCAGCGCTGATGCACATCCTGCACTTTGAGTTCTGCCATCATTCGAGTTCAATTAATGATTTCAGCACTGTATGGTTTAATATTTTAAATCAACATTTAACCTATATTTATGTCATGTTTCAAACTACAACGGCTTCCTACAAAGGTTACATGTTTTTGTGCTGTTTTTCTAGTCTGATTTGGTTATAGATGTGCCTCTTTTCCATCTGTGGTGCAAGAAAAAGTCATTTGCACAAGACAAGTCTGTCTCTCTTTAGTCCTGCAGTGCACCTCCCAGAATGCTTTAGAAGTTTCCCCATTCAACACCCTAAGAAGCCGATGAGTTGAACCTGATGTTTTAATTAGAGGGACATCTAAATCATTCTGGGAAGTGAGTTTTATATAATATACATTACAGCGTTGCCAGATCCTTTTTTCTTTAAAAGAAATTGGTCTGATGAAACAAGGCCAAAATGAACCTAGAAATATATATGATATTCTAGAAATATTAAAATATCACAACATGTTATAATTTTATAATCCACTTTGCCAACTGAGGAGGAGGGAAGAAAAAAAAAAGTTTATAAGACGTGGAAACGGCAGCAGCTTTACACACATTACCAAAGATATGAAGCCACTGTCAACTTTGGTTTTGTTAAAATGGCTGCCGTAATAAACTGACCAAACTTTAACTATAGTTATCAATGCAAACATCACAATTTTGGGACCGTTTCATCTTTCATTCTCACATTGAGGTTGTCGAGATGGTCCTCACAGCAGAACATGAGATCCAGGGGGCAAGGTTTTCATCCAACCCGGCCCACTTCCAACTGTGACGTCAGAAGCCAGGCCAATACTGCCCTGCCGCCGATTCTTTATTGGTCATGTCAATCACAGTACTGATCCCTTAACCTACCCATCTGGATCTGGATCCAATCTCGCCCCCTGGATCTCGTGTACTGCAGTGAGGAGCCAAGTGAATCTTTGAAGTGTGTACATGACCTTTGTGTCATAATGAACCTTGTCTGTTGTTCTACATGGTATCAGAGCATGAATATCAGTTTTATTCAACGCCCTCATCTGCAAACTTACAGCAAACAACGCAGGGCCCATGTACGTCTCCATGTACTGATAATACAAGGACATGATCTTCACCAGGTTCTGTAACGCAGCCACTCTCACCTACAGCAACACAAAATTAGACACTTATAATGCTTCTAAAACATCTTATATCATGAAACATACTCTTTATGTACGCTTAAGTGTCAATCTCAATGTCTGTAGAGGAGATTTTTTGCTTGATGGACATGTTCTGCATGTTAAAACGAGAGGAACGCACCCTGGTGTCCGGACACTGTGTGGCTTCACAGACAACCTGCATGATGAAGTGTCTCTCAGTCTAGAGAAAGAGAAAGCATGAGATTTAATGCCCATCCACTGCTGAAGCCTTCTGAAAGCATCGTAACTGAAGTGGCAGTACCTCCTTATCAAAGTTGGCTTTTGTGAACTCCAGCGAGTTGAGGAGCGCATTAGTGGCAGCCAGTTTGACGTTGTTGCTGGGCTCCTCCTTCCTCATGCCCTGGATGATGGCCGTCAGGATCTGGTTGGCGTTGTCCTGAAGGTGCTCTGGGTCCTGACAAAGGGTTTGCAAGATAAATTAAACCGGCACCATGAGAAACAGCGCAGTAACCAAGCGTTTGGACTGAGGACTCACGATGTCCTGGCAAATGTATCCGATGGCCTCCAGCGTGGACTCCTTCATGTGCTCTGTGCTGCTGGGGTCTGTCACATTGGCCACCAGCTGAGGGATGAGCTCAGGCCACTGATTGACAGGGATCTCTGCGCACGCGATACCAGCCACACACTGAGACGCTGAGCTCGGCCGATAGGTCTCTGTGCCCAGAGTCTGCAACACCTACAGCAGACAGAACGAAAAACTGAGCAGCACTCGCAAAAACAGATTTAGACCGTACCGGTCATTAATGTCAGGTCAAGTCACCTTCATTCATATAGCGTTTTTTACAATGCAGATCGTGTCAAAGCAGCTTTACAGTGACAACTGGTAAATAACTTTGGCTGCACAGAAAATGTTGTCATTGTCCAGCTTAAGTAAATATTAAGGATTGATAAAGTATAAGTATAACTAAAACAAAAGTTATTAATGTTGTTCGCATACAATGGTGTTAATGCAGGCAGATCAAAAACCGTGTTGAATATCAAGTGTCAAGTAACGTGGAGACTAGTGCTGGGCGGTATACCGGTTCATAGCGAATACCGGTATTTTGTTTTTGTTATGATATGAATTTTGATGATACCGCAATACCGGTATGTGTCGCTTAACCAACGTTCTGAACGCGGCGCAGCGTCACTGTTTGAGGGGGGGCCTGTTTCACTGTAGTGAGAGCACAGCTGAGAACGCATCACAGTAAGTCCGAAATCACCCCCTAAAGCCTCATTCACTATTCCCTACGTTATCCACTTATATTGTTCACTTGAGTGAATGAAAACGAGTGAGTGAATTCGGACAGCCGTTGTGTGTGCATCGGCTGTACACTCGTTATTGCAGTGCATTGTGGGATTGAACAAGTGCACTCAATAATGTCCACTATGGTGTCGGGCACCACTACAAATGGCTGTCGCCTCAAATAATGCCCTATTTGAGGTTATAGGGGGCGATTTCGGATTCAGCCCTTGATTACACCGGAGAATTCTAGCTACACGCGGCGCACGAGAGAGAGCGGTTTCTGCGCGGAGCGCCGTGATGAGATGAACAACTTTCTCCACATGGATCATATGATATAGACCGGAGCGAGTGTGTTTATGGACCCATTTCATATACTCTAGTGCTCTAAAATGTACTGAAAATATCCTTAGTTTAAATGTTCTTCCGAGTTTCTCCCTCGTTTTGGCAATTTGTTGTTATACAGGGTTAGATTTTTAAAATGCTTAAGGTGCCCTTAACTTTTTTTTCCTATCTCCATGGTCATATTTTAATATTCATGTGTCTGTAATGAGTGTGTTTTATTAATTGTCTCCCCACAGCATCATTTTGTGGGGTTCTGTAAACATGTATTAACTCTAGTGTGGAATTTTTCTACAATATTCACTCATCATGACAGTAAAACAGGGCATTCTAGTCAATCTACTGCAGTATTTCCTCTCTCAATCAGTAGAAAATGTGGTTAACGCCCGGTCATGCATAGGGGAAAAAAATACCGTCATTTACCGTGAAACCGATATAATTTTGAAAAATACTGTGATATACATTTTTGGTCATACCGCCCAGCACTAGTGGAGACATGCTCAAAGTTCAGCTCCAACAAGTGCCTCATCAGGGCTGGAGCTCAACTGAGATTGCGCTGACCTTAACATTTCAACAAGACCAGCATTTTGACCAAGAAGCGCATCTGACACGGTTCTGCTCAGCAGCATGGACAGAGACACAAATGCTTTGATGGCACAACAGTTTTCAGTAGGGACATTGGTTAGCCTGTGGCTAATGTTATTTGGACAGCACTCTGTCCCGGCTCCATGAAGCAAGAGAAAGGATGACAGCCCACGATCAGAAGCACGTCTGATGCTAACGCTTGATCCTGCCAGCAACGCACCTCA
Organism: Chanodichthys erythropterus; assembly: GCF_024489055.1. Classification (NCBI taxonomy): domain Eukaryota; kingdom Metazoa; phylum Chordata; class Actinopteri; order Cypriniformes; family Xenocyprididae; genus Chanodichthys; species Chanodichthys erythropterus. The sequence goes on from NC_090235.1 coordinate 15,502,267, forward strand.
TCAAATCAAACCACGTAGGTGTAAATACGCATATAAAAGTAGGGACGCTTGAAATACTGATGTTGTATCAAGAGGCCTGAACGTCAAATAAAAATACTGATTTAATTTTGCCATATATTTAGCATGACAATTAATGTGCAAAATAATCTTTGAAGTCAAAGAGTAACGTCAGCTGTCATTCAAACATGCAGAGAGAAGAGCATTTCACACTAAATAAAGCCACATAGCGACATTTCTGATTATGTAATTAATGTAATTCATTAATTACATCATATAACGGTTAATAAGTGGCAAGTAAAAACAGTACATATTTAAAACGTTCTTAATTATTTTGCACAATTCAATGAATCCCTTCAGTCGGTAAGTACTTGCTCAATGACAAGTTTACAGTAAAAGCAGCTAGATTGTATTGATATAATGGTACATTTACCAGTTTTAATATATTTATGGTTAAAACTCTTTGCTCAGATCTTGAGGATGATTACTTTAGATTTCTGAACTGCAGAAACCTTGATATTTTGTATGCGTCACTGTACACCGAATTATTTACACTATGAATTTACCCACCAGATGAACTTCAACATCAACGCGACACAGAGCGAGCAGACGTGTACCAACCACACTGATGGAGGGGTGTCCTTACGTAGTTCTTGATCTCTCTGCGGGCGCTGGCGTCGATGGCCAGCCATCTCTGCTGGTACTGCGTCTTCACATCCGGATCCTTCGACGTCAGAGAGTTCTTCACCTGCAGACCGGCAGCGACTCGTGCCACCTGTGTGTTCCCGGGATTGGCCAACACCTTGGACAGCTCCACCAGGAAGGTCGGCTGAAACAAACCGAGACGGCGGATTTAGATGAGCCAAGAGCAACGGCAGAGACCGGCCCCCATAACTGGAGATAAAAGCTTGAAACGTCAGATGATCAAGAACAAACACTTAATTGAAGATTGAGGCGATCTCACGCTGACAAACAAATAGGTGCAGCGTGCAAAAAGGGCAGAAGATGCTTGACTTGCATTCAAATATGGCACTACTTGAGCTGATCAAACTCAGTACAGCGTCAAGCTCGAGCTCATTACTGTCACTGTAAAGGACACTGGGGTTAGTATTCTTTACCAGTTTCTGGCTGTGTTAAAGCAGAGGCACATTTATACAGAAACCGACTACACTCTTAAAACAAAGGGGACCCAAAATGGTTCTATGACCCCAAAATTTCTGTATTTCTGTAGTGCAGTGAGCTACAGCCAGGAAATAAAAGTGAAAGGTCGGGTTACACAGCATTAGGGCAGATGTAGTGTAATGTAGTGCTGATCATCACCAGGTTCTCGATGGCCGCCTGCTCCAGAAACTTCTGCGCCGCTTCCAGCTCATTCCGATCTGAAAATCAACCACAATCACGAAGAAACTCATGATCAATCACGAATGACATGCGTGAAGCATCACAGCTTTCCTCTCCCGCCAAACCCTCCGCAAACTCACGCATCCCCCGCTGCAGCGGCTAAACATGAAACTAAACATGCTGCGATCGGCTTCATTCCGCCTCACGCTGAACAGAACAGCCATTCGCTCGCTCGCCTCGCGCCGCTGCTATTAAAGAGCGAGAGAAATGGCGGACACTAAAACGAGCTTAAACTTAGAAACTTTTTGAAGCAGATGACTGAGTGCTAGCCGTGCTAACACCTAGCCACTTCCTGACTAGCATGCTAACCTGCTAATAACTTTACCAAGACTAGCCTGCGCGCGCGACAAACCTCACGACATCAGCACATGTGCGGGAATATGAGCAGGAGCTTTTCCTCATTACATTTACTCAAATAGTCAAATTATCTGCCCGCGTGCGCGTGAGAGACTCGAGTCGCCGCACAGGCCGGCAAACGCTCGTTTTCAAACGCAACGCGCGCGAGCTTTGACGGCTGACGCGCGCGTTTGCTGTTCGCGTCGACAGTCTTTAGATTAATGTGCAGCTTTGTGTGTTTCAACAGCTGTTCACACAACATGGACCAGCGTCGTGAGGCCTCCGCTGAATTAGCCGCCCGCTAACACACACACACACAAACCCTTCAATCTGTGATCGCACGCGTGAAAACTACACACATGTGTGAATCAAATGCGTGCGGGCGAGGCTCGTGTACCTGGAGACACGGTTTTCTCGAGGATTGTGATCAGCTCCATCCTGACGCGCGCAAACGCGACGAGATCTGCAGTGACGGGAACGAGTGGAATCGGTAGGGTAAAGTCAGAATCGCGTCCACGCCTAAAAACGAGGACGAGCAGTTCTCGCGGCTAACCGCTTCTTCTCGTCAGCCGCTGTCGCGAGGAAAAGGCCGCGCGGAACTCCCGCCTGCGGAACGATATCAGGCGCTGACGTCACAGTCTCCGCCCATGCGCAGCATCAGAACAGTTTCTCACAGTCTTCCTCTAAAACACCATCTTCTGGGCCATTTGTGGAATAAATCACTCTTTCTTCAAAACCTTAAACAGGTTCAGGCACTTAGAGACCGTCTGCAACTCTCACACATTCTCACTCACTAAAACACATTTGTCACGCTTGCAAAACAGTTAAACACAAGCAACAGAAGTTAAAGACCGTAGTCATGGTTTACACACAACTGTTCACACTTGTTTCTAATGATGTGATCAAACCAACTGTATGAAACATAAGCCAGTTCAGAGAGCACAGACGAACAATCTGAGAGGAAGAGCAGGGAGTGGAGGATGTTGTCAGGGTGGATCGGCACACCAAAGGGTTTTTCCCATCATTCCCTGTGATGTGGACCCAACATGAATCCCATTGACTGTAACATGCTTTTCATTTAGAGTTTTCTTTGACCTTTTGCACTTGGACTACTGTATTTTTACAGTATGCTGAATATACAGACATTCAATACTTTACAATATTCTATACTTGCGGTACGTACAGTACAATATACAATATTTTCACCTAAACGAATAGAGCTTAAAGTCTGGCTCGACTATGGCTCTGTCCTAAAGGGCCGTTCACACTGAATGTGCTTTTAAAAATACAAGATGCTGGGAAGAGGGATAGAAGAAAATAGTTCAAGGTCTTGAGCTGAGCTTCTTTGAACTTGACACGGCGTTCTGAAACGCGGCGCTCGTGTGCGAGACACAAAGAGCAGGGTTAAAGACGTCCATCCAATGCCACATAGAAAAATAATGGAAGAAGTGCACAGTGGAACACAAAAACATAATCTGTGTGAAACCTCCAGGACCACGAGAGTGTGGAGTGTGTGATTTAGCACAGGGCCCATGAATTATTAGGAGCACACTCGAGCTCCCGGGATCACGTTACTCCCAATTTCTGACTCGGACAAGAACTTCAGGGGTTCGACTCGATCCGTCTGGAATCGGATTAGTCAAAATCACAAATAAATAAATACAATTTGTGAACCGGTTTATTGTAAAGCAGCAGCACAAAATAATAATTCTTCATGAATCGACATCTGTCAGGTCTGGTGGCGGGTCATGATTTTTGCACTTAAAAAGAGTAAAAGGTTAGGTATTAAAAAGTAATTATTTCTCAAAGTGAAAAAACAAAAAAAAAGAAAACAACAGGCCAAGACACAATTATTTCGGCTGAAACATGAACCCAGAAAAGTGTGTCTTTCGATGTGATTTCTTCAAAACAACACTGATCAACCTTCCCTAAAGTACAATATGATGACCTTAAGAAATAAACATTTCATGAATCATTCAAATCAAACCAATGCATCAACAAACATGTTCTTTTTTAAATGTTAGGCTGTTTGTACATTAGCCTAAACAGATATCTACATAATTTATCTGTTTATCAGCCCGTGGAAGTGGAAACGGCATCAGTTTGTGTACAAATGTAGGTCTTTGAATAAATTCAACTTTTGGCTATATATTTTGTAGATTACTGGACTGAAATCAGTCTGAGAGTCATCGCCATCATCCTCCACCGCTCGAGTGACCCGGTCCTTCTCATCAACAGAGTTTGGTTTGATTTGTGTTCAGCATCTCAACCGTTCGACCTTGTAGTATCAGGCCTGATCTTTCATATTATATCGATGACAGCAGGAAGATTTCTAAAATGACGTGACAGGAGAGTCAGAAATCTTCTAGAAGTTTCCAGAAAATGACCCGGATATTGAAGAATTTGTTCAGTGTAGAGGAAATAGTTTTCTTAAATCTGATTTTGTTCCAAATGTAATCAAGGTAATTATTATTAATGTGTAAAACTGTTTGAGTTTAATAGGCCAAAGAAATCTTTCAACTGATGCTGACACAGCAAAACGAAGCTTTCAATTATCACATGTACATGTGTCCGAATTCATCCCATGTGAAAGTTAATAATCAGCACACCTGATGAGAATCCATAAAATTCATCTTGTTCTGACGATGCAACTGTCCTGATGCAGAGGCACTTTGGTCAGATAAAACATTTTATTGTCGCCGTTCTTGACGTTTTCTTTGAAAGACAATCTGCTGTTGTAGTTTACACTAATCTTAAAATGTAGGCATTCAAGTCAATATTTTATTTAACATAATTCATATTGCAGTCATCGTGAACAACTGGGATTTCAATATACACAACAGAATTGTAACATTTTACGCAACCATTCCTAACCCTACGTCATATCCCTCCTCAAGAAAATCCAATCCCACCCATTCCCAACCAGGAAAACTATAGCAAAACATCTTAAGGTCTCCCAAGCTCACAACAGCCCAATTTGCAGACGGATCCTGTCAATCTCGAGTTAACCAGTCTCTAGGTTCAACGGGTTATCAATTTGTCAATGCTATCAGAATTGGTCAGATGCGATGCTATACACGTCTTTTTTTTTCTTTTTTTTTTTTGCAAACATAAAAATTAGTGACTACTAAACACAGTTGAATATGTGCGACACAAGGCAGGTTCCCCGTTGCTGAAGCCCAAACGAAATCAGTCCTCAAGCCTTCATAATGGAATACGAGAGAGGTGAAATGATCTGAATATGTCTCTGTGGCGTCTGCCTGTCTCGCTCTCGGTTCATGTCTGTGAGTGGGAGGATAAGTTAGCATGTGAATCTCAGCAAAAATAAACAGTGGGTACCAGCATAGTGGCAAAATACGACTGAATTCTCTGAGCAACAATCACTGACCAGCCTTTCCCAGCCTATTCCTTAATAACCCACCCGCGCTGACCCGTCCCCCCCCGCTGCTCTCCGGTCAGTGTGTCGGTCAGTACATCTCAGCGCATGTAAACGATAAATGCATTCTCGGATGTGAGGGCCGCGGGCGCGGGACTATTTCAGACAGCGCTCGAAGTAGGTGGCGCCCACGTATCCGCCCCGCAGCGACCGCTGGACGTTCTGCTCGAAGAGCCGCCGGTTCGTCTGCAGGACCTCTGCTGCTTCTTTGTTCAGCGGATCTTCGGGATTTGGCTCCTGGAAGTGGGAAACACACGGGAACAATGAACACTTCTTCATAAACGGCCCAATGGCTCATTTAATGACATCCACGAATGAGCGGCACACAAGTTGTGGATTTTCATGTCTGTAAATGCACTGTTCACCAATTAAAGGTGGCATGAAACTGTAAGAAAATATAAGAATAAAAAATCATTTTATCTATGGTAAACTGACAGCTAGAATTAAACTATGACAGATATCATAACTGTAAAAAACAACAAAAAACAGTCAAAACCACAATAATTTACAGCTAAAGAGTAATTAATCACCGTGAACCTCACACGTCACGATGTTCGATCGCATCAAATGCGGTTTCGAGGTTCATGTCACTATATTTGATGTCGTCAGTACCATCTAATCAAAACGCTGATCAACACAACACAACAGCTGAACTTACGAGGAACAGATACTGTAGTCCGTATATGATGGAGTTAATCGTCAATACTGGCTTCCAGTCTTCTCTGAAATAGAAAGAGTCATTTGAATTTCAGGATTACTCTCTCATAATTCATGACTGAAGGAATATTTCAACACATTTCCAACCAACTTTCTACCATTTATACCCGTAATATCTGTACAGGATCATCAACAAAAAGCACTGCTCAATCCGAGGCCAATTTAAAAACATTTTTGAAATCGAAAAGAAAATGTTTGAGAAAATTATTAAAAGGAATCATCATGTCATTCCTGACCCATAAGACGTTATTCTTCAGTAAAACACAAAAGCAGATCAAGCAGCAGGAACATTCGTCAAAACCTCTCCGTTTGTGTAATGTAGAAGAAAATACGATTTTACAATATTTAGTTATTACATTTTAACAACCTAATGCTAAGATCTAATCAAAAGATGTTAGCGGTGCACACAATACCTCAAAATATTTAGACAGACGTTGCCTTCGAGGTCAATGTTGGGGTGATAAACCATCGTTTCACATTTGACCTTTGGCGGGTCATGAGGGTAACCCTGTCCTACCTGAAAGAGAGAAAACACCTGACCTTTAGTTACTGTTAAATCATCATTTAACAAGCTTTTAGAATTGACTTTAAAAGATCATTTGCAAGGACTAGTACTAGTTAGTTTCCAAATAAAGCCATAAAAACACTGAAGTGACTAAACATGTCATCTCATTTTAAATACACTTGTAAATGGCAAATTAAGAAATAAAGAAACTTACAAAACAAACTGTAAAGGATTAATAAGCTAGTTAAAGAAAAGACAGGAAAAGAAAATTTATACCGCTTGGATAAGTCATGGGTGAAAAATGATTACATTGATGACGGATCATTTAAGCTATGATAGCGTAACAGATTTATCTTTTAATGTGTCGCATCACGAGGATCAAACTGTCCGTGAGCTTTAGAAAGAGTTTCTGGAAACACTAATGATCAGAAAAGTTGCAAAAACAAACATTTATTGAAACTAAGCTGCAGAAATGGCTTGTTCCAAACTTTACAACTTTACATGTGTTTGCTCATGTTTTACTGTGTTTTCCAGCTGTTCTAGTGCTGATCTCTGACATCCGTTCAGATTTACCGTATTAAAACACAGTAGGCCTCACTGCAGCACCTCTCAGTACGGACACATTTTCCAAGATCTTCCTCAGCATGTTGGACAAACGTTTGTTAAATATGAAAGTAAATCCCTTTTTGCTGTGCTCTGTCTATCCTGCTTTTATGTCACGCTCTTTAATGAATTAGAATAGAACTACTGATCTGTAAAGTTTGGCAAAGTTATTATAAAGTTAATAAACAATTAGTTGGCACCAAGTGTCTAGTGTCACCAGTGGCGTGTTTTAATTACTCAAGTTGCTGTTTACCTTAAAACTGAAGACAAATTTCCCACCTTTATAGAAACCCTAAAAAAAAAAAGCAAAGAAAGTGAGAAATGTTCATGAAATTGATCAGGACAGTCAACAGAACAAAGACATGTGAAAAATGCTGTTATAATGAGTGTTTTTTGTTGGAAAGGGTTATAAACGCATTGCCATGGAGCGGTGCTTTGACAGCAGCGTTTGGTGCTCAGTTAATTAAATCACAGTTCATTGTTTGTGCTGCTCATGTTTTTACGAGCTTTGCTAGGCATTAGAACTTCACAAGCTGACAAACATCTGCCCATCATTTGAATCTCTTGAATATAATATGCATAAATCATTCTTGATATCACATGAGAGAGAGAATGAACGCAAACCTCGTCCGGCGAGATGATGAGTTTGAAGTTGAGCAGATCGTCTTGATCAGGGAAAACGATCTCACACGTCTTTGGGAGGTTCAGCTCATTGATGTCTGACACAGAAAGAGAAGAGCGTGACCTTCACATTCACACACACGTACTTACACAGTTAATGAGGGGTTCGAGTGTGAAGCGCCACAATCCCTGATGGCTCTGCTTTTTCTTCTTCTTTAAATGTGATCATAGAGACCGAACCTTCAGACTCGAGACACGAATCTGCTGAAACTCCTGAGGCGCGTGTCTGAAAGCGTATCTCCCAATAAACCTCATTAATGTTCATCAAACAAGAAAATACAGAGAAAATCACTTGACTGAATCCCTTCAGTAGCTTTAATAAGAACCAATGTATAGTTAATTAGTAATTTAATTATCACATATATATAGAGAAAATCATAATATTACAACTTTCATCTGTAAATGATGCGAAAGCACAAGTGAAGAGAGATCTTCACGGGACTCGAGTGAATGAAGCTCTGGCGGTGACAGTAAACTCAAATCACGCATCAGAACAACTGAATTATGAAGCGACACTGTCGATCAGCCATGAAAACCATTAAAGATTGGATCTGATGTTCAGCCAATCACAGCCGGTCACTGGTGTCCAGATCAGCTGCACTTTCATCACGGCACCTTTACATTTCATTCCCATATAAACTTTGATCAGCACACAAACATGAGCTCATCAAGAACAGAAGCTCAAACACCAGTGTGTGTGTGTGTGTGTGTGTGCTTTATATGTGAATTAAAGTCTAAATTATTCTGTTCAATCATATAAAACGATTGAGTCTTGGATTAAAACGCTTCATTATTTTCACAACATCTTTATGAACTTTTTGAAGTTTTGGAGGCATGAACCTTCCCTGGAGCGACGGAAATCTCTTAGGATTCATTAAGAATATCTTCATTTGTGTTTTGAAGATGAAGGAAAGGGTAAATGATGGCAACTTTCATTTTAGGTGTTTTATCCTTATAACCTTTAGTAATGTGATTGTTTGAGAGGTTTATGACCCTGTTCCAGAGCATCTCTTCGTGTGAGGGTCAGAGCTGAAGGTTCTGGTGTCCAGCAGCTGATCTGACCATCACACAACTCAGAGGTCAGAGCAGACCTGCTCTTCTTCATCACTCTGAGGGTAAATTCACATGTTCATGCATTCATTATCAGCCTTCAAGCAAAGGTTGGTACGAGAGAGACGAGAACTGTGTTTGTAGGCCTCAATATTATGAGTGAGATGGAAACTTATTAGTTTCCTCTCGCAGAAAACGCGTGTTTCTGTCATGAATCGTGACTTCAGACACGAGCTTCATTCCTGTGGCAGTCTGAACTTTAAAAACATCGAGTCTGTCGTAATAAACACAGTAAATAATGCGCGAGCTGTTAGCGCGGCGGCTAATGCTAGTTTCGCTCTTGACTTCATGATCAGAACAAAAACACTGGATTCAGAGCTCGACTGAGCGACACTGTGTGTGTGACGGAGTGTGTGATGATTCGTGCAGGGTTATTGTGGTAGTGCTGGTGTTGTTATGGTCCTCGTACCCTTCTGTATCCGCAGCTGGGCCGCGCTCGCCTTCTTTCCGCCGGCTCCGGCTCTCGTTCCTCCGGCGGACTCCTCGTCCTTCTTCTGCTGCTTCAGCGAGAAAAGCTTGATCATCTTCGCTCTGTTCTGCGCTAAAAACACGCCGGGGCGGATCTGACCCGATATCGCGGCGCTGGTGTGTGTTTGACGGGACTGTGCTCGAGTGCGACGCGTTTCACAGCAGCTGTAGAGGAGCCGGTGTGTGTGTGAGTGTGAGTGAGTGTGTGTGTGTGTGTGTTAGCTGCTAATGTTAGCCGCACATTGACTCAGACTTCTGACTCTATTCACACTTATTCAAAGTCGACTTCTGCTTCGAGACCAGCCTAAACCAGTCAAGACCAGCAAACCAGCTTAGTCTGGCTTAGTTTTTATTCTTAATATTATTAGTGTCAACATGGATTTTAAAACAGATATTCAGTGTTCATCTCAAGCATTGCGATATAAACCTGCTGCAGTAAATAACGCGGCTGTTTTTGGGCAGGGCGCTAATGGACTTCATTTCCCATGATGCCGCTCGGTTGTGACGAATAGACCTGGGAGGGGCTTTTGCATTTTTTTTTTTACTCTCCATATTTTTTATTTACCATATTTATTTATTTATTTGATTTTCGGGAGCAGGAACAGAATGTGATGGCGTCGGGATCATGTAAGAGCTGATCTGCTGCACATTAGATGCATCGCAATATTGATAAACACACACATATATAACTGCAGCAGAGGAACACAATAGGAAAGAGCGAACAAAAGACACGTTTATCCGTTTATGCTGTTTTCTCTTTCAGTTCCGCAGATCGTTCGGGAATTATAAGCGCCTGGAATATCGGCCATCGGGATCACAGAGGAGGATATTTATGGACACATCAGTGATCTGAAGAGCTCGTGAAATTTTAGTGTTTGGAGAGAGAAGAGCAGAAATCTGTCGCTCATAATAACTGATCATGATGGTGTCGGTGATTGGTGTTTAAAGCAGTCACTCATGTGAACCTGTGAAAGAGACTGAGAACAAACAGCAGAGAGTCGAGCGGAGGAACAAGGAAGCGATCTCTCTCTCTCTCTCTCTCTCTCTCTCTCTCTCTCTCTCTCTCTCTCTCTCTCTCATTGTGTCTGTCCATCTATCGCAAGAAAACATCAATCTGATGCTCGATCTGGGAGAATGCGACTCCACGCGAGCAGGTGAGTTCCGCTGCCGAGAGCTCGTGCTCGAGTATTGTGTGTGTCTGTGATCTGAGCGCGTGCGAGAGTCTGTGCGATTCAAACAAGATCATCGTGGCGAAATTCCTCCCAGATCGACATGTTCGTGAAGCCCATCTCAGTTCCTGGAGTCGAGCTTTAGCTGCTCGGGTCTGAGGACTGCTAACCCATGCTAGCCTCGACACAGTCGATCTGGACTGGTTCTGCTCGCTCATCTCGGCGTGTTTCTCTCTCTGTGGGTCAGCGAGCAGAAGCTGAGCTGCTTTTCTGTCAAGGCACGAGTGAATGTGTGTCTGAGGCCAGTATCGAGCTGTTAGCCGCTCGTGTTAGCTGTCGTGTGTCTCCAACGCGCCCAGTGAATCAGGAAAGTGTTTCTGTACACTGTCCTTCACCACAGTAATCATGGTAAATCCTGCAGCTTCTGCTCGTGTGTCATTTCTGAACGTCATTATTTCCTTCAGTCTGATTGTAGGCCCACATTTCACCTGACAGCATGTAGGATAGTGTAACTGAGGAAATACTATGATATACCATGGACTTTCCATCTAGTGATTGTCACTAACCCACTGTAATGAAAATCGACTCAATTACAAAATACTGTGAAATACCACACTGCTGGGAATACCATGATTTTGCTCTGGAAACTGATTTCAGTGGTGTGTTACCACAGTAAATGCTGCTGTTTTTCTACAGTAATTGTGCTGTCACTCAAGATGAACTAGTGTTGTTGTTTTCACTCTAATCATGGGCTGTGTGACGTTTAATGTGATTATTATTATCACATATTTGATTCTCGTGGCATTCAGTGGTTAAATATTTACCAAATGTATCAAAACTCAAATATACCATATCTAAACTTCAGAAGTTACAGATTACTAATTACTTTTACTTTACCTTCTAAAACTTCCTTTCTTTATTTTGTTCTCACGCCTGCCTAATAATAATTCTGTCTAGAAATAGGTTTGTCACCACACCAAAATGTTATAAAGTGAAACCAGAACCATACAGGTTTTATAATCCACAATATCACTTTTACCAGCTTACATTCTCTCACAATCTGAACCCGTACATCAGTGGTTCCTGGTCCATAACTGCCGGACGCTGCTGTCCTTTTACATCTCGAGTGATTTTTTCTAGAACCGTATAGTTATCGTCTGTGGTGTGAACGGGCCTTTAGTCAGGATAGACAGCATATTTAGTGTCTGACAGGGATGGAGACGATCAGTGCGATCGATAGAAGAAGCAGTTTTTTCCTGAACATCGGTTGAATCATAAACTCTCATATGATGCTATTTTTAAACGTTCATTATTTCGTGTATTGGGTTCAATAGAACATGCTTTAATGTTCAAAAACACAATATTTTTCACATACTGTACATTATTGCAGTGCCTCGTTACCCAGTCTGTCTGATTTCTGCAAAGCACAGTGCTCTGATTGGCCAGCTGAAGCAGTGCGTTGTGATTGGCCAAAAACCTTATGCGCGTGTCGTGAATGTAACGCCGTGGAAATGACCTTTGTCCAGTGTGTGTCAGTCTGTCGCTCGCAGCCTCGTTTTCTATCAGAAACATCTACAGTATGAACAGAGTTACTTTAGAAATGTTTTACAAATTACTTCTTAAAGAACGTATTCCAAAGTAACGTAATCCATCACCACAATATGAAAGTAATGTAATCTGATTACTAGGGCTGTAACGGGACGCTAACCTGACGGTTCGGGCCGTGCCGCGGTACTGAAGTCACGGTTCGGTACAGCAGGGGGAGAAAACTAAACAAAATTGCTTCTTTTTTTTCTTTTTCTTTATATTAAACAGCGGTTTATTGAACAAATCGTGTCTATGTTTCAATAAATTCAATTATAATTAACATTTTCTTAAGGATAAAAGAAATAATCTCTGCTAATGCTGTAAACTATATACAGGGAGATCTCCTGTGACTGACTGTATTCGCCGTCTAACTGCATGAACCGTACCGTGACGTCCGTACCGTACGGTTCGGGAGGAGTACGTGTACCGTTACACCCCTACTGATGACTTTTGGACGGTAAATACAGTCAAGTAAAACGCATTATTGAGAAGGATGATTGCGCATGTGATCCACGCATCACCACTGTCAATCATGTTAAAATAATAATTTTAGTTTTACGTGAAACCATTATATTCCTGATAGTATTACTGTTACGTTTATTCCGTTACTCCCCAAACCAAACAAAAGTATGAATGTCTGTAAAGCTGCTTTAAAACTGTGTGAAAAGTGCTGTACAAGTTGAGCTGACTTGACTTAAAGGGTTAGTTCACCCCAAAATGAAAATTGTCATCATTTACTCTCCCTCATGTTCTTCCAAACCTGTGAATCTCTCTGTTCTGCTGAACAGAAAAGATGTTTTGAATGATGGTAACCAGTTGATGGACCCCGCTGACATCCACAGTATTTTTTCCCGTGCTATAGAAGTGAATGGGGTCCATCAGCTGTCTTCAAAATATCTTCTTTTCTGTTCCTCTTAAAGGGTTAGTTCACCCATCTTTGCTCGCCCTCGTGTTCGTCTGAAGGCAGAAAGTCATGTTCATCTGGGAGTAAATGAGGAGAGCATTGTCATTTTGGGTGGACTGTCCCTTTAACTGAAGCACACGATATCAAGTCACATTACAGGAAGAGCAAGTTATGACATTTTTGTTAAGGACTACACGGTCCAAAAAATGCATGAATGAGTCGTTCATAATAAGATTGGTAACATGCATTATGAAAATAAATGCAGACAATTTTAATTTCATTCCGACTTTAATGTTAAGACTTTCATTGAAGTTTTGAATTCATTTCTAACAGCTAGGTCCTTACACTTTTGTTTATATTCATTATATCTGAACTTTGAATTAGCATTTTAAACCTCCAAAGTCATGCTGACAGTAATCTGATGATATTTCATGAGCCACTGTAATGCAGTAGTTTAATGTAAGTAAGGCACACACCTGCGAACCTTCAGCTGAGTCACTGTTCACTTTCACTGAACGGACGAAAGTCGTGGAAAGTGGATGATGACTGAGATTGAAATTTGTAGCATCTCATTTTGTTCCACAGAAGAGGGAAAGTCACACTAGTTCAAATTAAAATGATGCACCCTTACATATTTAACGCACATGAATCTGGCTGAGAAATGTCTGGATTCTTCTGCACTGGCCCGTATGAAAGGGCTTTACTGGCTCGTTGTTTTTGGTTTCTGTCTTTAAATAGAGACTCCTGAATCCTGATGCTCTAGTCCTCGATCAGAAGGGTTATTTCAGTAATGTGAGTCTCAAGATGGCGCCAAAAACCTCTTCAAAAAAGCATTCGTGATAAAGAGCGGAGGGGATGAGCAGAGTGACCCGCAGGGCGCCGGTCATTTTTATCATTCTAGAATAAAGATGATCAACTCCGGCGTAACTTCCTTCCGTTCCGCACCCGTCTGTATGGAATAAAGCAGTTTCACTCCAGCAAGAGTGTGTTTTATTCAATAGTCCAATTATTACCTGCTGACCTTTGATTCAGTTTTTCTGAGCAAAGTTTATTTTAGTGTTGAACTATTTTATTCATGCTGTTTTATTAAGCTGCTGAACTGAGCAGATCAGGATGTGACCAGCAGAATGAACCATTCCTTTCATGATTTGTTGTGCTTTTCCACATGGTGTTTGGTGTAAAATGACCTTAACGCATGAACAGACACACATCTGTACAGAATTACTGTTTGATTGATTAGGGTTAGGTTAGGGTGACACACTCATTGTTTTTGCCTGTTTATTAATTGGTTCAAAAACATAAAATGCCATTCATACATACAGTGATTTAAATGTCTCTTTTATGATGAGCATGTTTCTGATTTCTGAATCAAAATGTAATTGTATTTTTTGCTGAGCATTGATTGTCTTTACAGCAGAATTGAATTCTGTTGTTGTTTATTGCTGTGAAGCTGCTTCGAGACCGTCCGTGTTGAACACGGTAGAGTCAGAATCTCAGGCTGAAACGGTCCTGATATTGTATTGGACCAAAACAAGTTTTTAAAGCAGATTCTGGAAGAAAACCTCATGAGGCAGATTCTTTTATCATTGTTTAAGTATTTTTAAATAAAAACAGAATAGTTAACACTACATGATATTTTCCTTAAATTGACAACTTATTAAATGCCCAATTTCCTCTGATTAATCACATCACACACATTTAACTAAATTGAAATTCAGCTGTGGAAATGAATGTTATTTTTCCAGCCCTATTAATTCAAGTAAACCATCAGTGTTGAGAACATTATTGTCGAGAGACGCCTGGCATTCTGGGTAGTTGATTGGCAGCAGTTTGACTGCGGTGTCTGTGTTTCAGTTGAATGCAGAGGGGATGTCTGGCAGTAAGGCGCTGGGAGGCGCGCGGCGGCGGCGGACACGGTGCCGGCGCTGTCAGGCGTGTATGCGGACCGAGTGCGGCGAGTGCCACTTCTGCAAGGACATGAAGAAGTTTGGTGGACCAGGACGCATGAAGCAGTCGTGTCTGCTCAGGCAATGCACTGCAGTAAGTCAAGCCTGACCCACGTTTGGCTTCACAAGAAGCAGTTCCTTCCTGAGGGTCATATGATGCCATTTTAAAGTTCATTGTTTTGTTTATGGGGTGTAATAGAATATGTTAACATGCTTTAATGGTCACTCTTACCATAATCTCGAGGTTCAGCTGCTAAGCAGTCGTAAACACACAGTTAATCATTGTGTTTACCTGCATTCAGCATTGACCACTTTCAATCAGATCGAGCAAAATGCATCTCAGCACCAGGAGCAAACCGTCACACATCCGGGTTTGCGTGTATTTGTGTCTGTCTGCATGCGTTTGTTTTTACCCGTCTGTGTCTTCTCCAGCCGGTGTTGCCCCACACAGCCGTGTGTTTCGCGTGTGGTGAAGCGGGAAAGGAAGACACGGTGGAGTCGGAGGAGGAGAAGTTCAGCCTCTCTCTCATGGAGTGCACCATCTGCAACGAGATCATCCACCCCAGCTGCCTCAAGGTTTGAGCTGATGCTGCGCCAAACCGACCCAAACTCATTTTTTTCTCTTTAATGGCTGCCGATAACATGATAAACTGTCTCTCGCAGATGGGAAAATCTGAAGGCATCATTAATGATGAGATCCCAAATTGTTGGGAATGTCCAAAGTGCCACAAGGAAGGAAAAACCAGTAAGGTAAGATTCCACATGAAATATTCCACTGCTGAGATGAATAAGAATGAAGCGTCGCTCCGGCGAGTTTCGGGCCAGTCGACGCTACAGGACTTTTGATTCTTGATATAGTCTCAAGATGTAAGTGTATTATCATCCAGATCAAATCTGATAAATGCAGTTATAAGGCATGAAGATATTAAGATAAACATTGACATCATGATTTTCTGCAAAGCTGCTTTGAAATAGTGTATTGTGAAAAAGAGCTATAAAAATAAATATGGCTTACTTTGGCTACGTATTCTACATTTTTGTTGTAAATTCTGCTTTTATGTTTCAATTTTTTTTTTATGTTTAATAATGTTTTTGATGTTCCAGCAAAAGTGCATTTATGAATTTATGGAAATACATTATAGCTGTACAGTTTCCACCTTGTTGCATATTTACTTAATAATAATAATAAATTGTGAAGGGAACAACTGAAAAGAAAAATAACATTGGCTGACAGTGAAAGCGACGCAGACGTGTTCAGTCAGGCCTGGTTTTGTGTGATACTTCAGTAATCATACATGGCCCTTTTTCCTAACTTACAGCAGCAAATTATGAGCGTTTAGATTTCATGCCTCTAACAAACACTCGATAACATCTGATTTATAACTTGTGCATAGAGAATTGGTGGCAGAATTATATCACGTTATAATTTCAGAAGATTGATTTTGTTCTGGAGCCAGTCCTGTGTTCATGATGATGATGATGATGATACGAGTCTGTCTGCTCTGTAGGATCAAGGAGATGGGTTAGGAAAGAGACGCATGGACAACGGGGAAGTGAGTCGCTGGAAGCTAACAGATGATCCGCCACCGAGTAAGAAGAAGACCCTGTCTCTAGAAGACACGGCACGTCAAGACGGACCAAAGCGCAAGAAGGAGAAGGATGTGCCGCAGGAGGGCGGTTCAAAAAAGAAGGCAAGTGCAACAGAGCAGTTTACCTTCCAAAGAGATCCATGGATTGATGCAATCTAGCTTTAGATTCAACTCGCACTCCTTCCCATGATTCTACAAGAAACAACGACTGACGTAATATCAAACCAGGAGAGAGAAACCATTTTTATATATATAAAAATTATTAGTGATTATTATATATAGTGATTATAATATAAATTGTTATATAGTGATTATATATATTTAGTTACCGAAAAGGTCTCCAGTATTTCATAAAAGCCTACATTTAAAATGGGCAAAGAAATGTGTGGTGAAGGAGTGTGGTCGATCACACATAAGAGAGCCGAGGCGTGTCCGATGCACTCGTCAAAGTTTGGCCCTTGGGGTTTCAGATCAAAGTGGACCCGGGAAGACCAGTATTTGGTAGCCAAACCTGTCTTTCTGAACACTGTGTGTCTTTCTGTTTTTACCTGACAGATCAAAGGTGCCCGTGAGAAACATCTGAAAAAGGTACGACCGTTGAAATCTTTAGTCTCATTGTTGGAATGAAATGAAGTCAGTGTCCCTCATAAAAGGGCTACTCTTTCTTTAACATCTTCTGCAGAAAGCAAAACCCAACTCCTCAGACTCTTCTGAAGCGAACGGGCCGAACTCGTCCACGGCCGGCGGACACGGCTCCGGCGGCGGCTCCGCTGCGGCACCGCCCTCGTCTCTGACGGCCAGCCAGGATCAGCGCTCTCATCACCGCGAGAAACTGGAGCGCTTCAAGCGCATGTGTCTGCTGGAGCGAGTGCGGGACTCCAGTTCCTCGTCTTCATCCAGCTCTGAAACGGACTCCGAGTCAGATTCTGATTCCCCGTCTCCGATCGGCGCCTCAGAACCGTCCTCTCCAGCCGCCGTGTACGGCAACAGCAGCATGCGCGAGCGAGACCGGAACCGGCGTCTGGCCGAACTCGGCTTCAGCGCCAGTGAGGATTCTGAGGGAGAAAGCGTGGCGGCGGATCACGAGCAGGACGGCGTGGACGAGCCGCAGCCGCAGCGGCGCAGAGGAGACGCCAATTCCAGGGTACGAAAGGCAGTTATGGACACTGAAGCGGATGACGATGAAGACGGGTCAGCGGATCGGGGTCACAAGGCCACTGCGGTGGCCCCGCCGTCGCCACTGTCAGCTACGCAACCGCCAACCTTCGGACACGGACATTTACCGGAAGGCCTCTCCTCGTCCAAGCGCACGAACGGACAGGACGCGCGCAACGGCCGCACGCGGGTGGGCGGCAGAGAGGCGCAGGAGAAGGAGAACTCCAACAGCAGTACTGTAGCCAATCACCGGCACGGAAAGGCAGTTCGTGGTAGCAAAATTCGTGGCGGAAGCCGGCAAGGCCAGAACGCTGCCTCAAATAAGAGCGCAGGTTCAGCAGCGGTCAGTTCTGCTACTGCGAACGGCAACACTGCCACATCTAACCTGTCTAACCCCGCCGGCGTCTCGCTGGCGTCGCATCGCTCCCAGCAGTCCCGCCCGGTGCCGGCGCGCTCGCAGCTGGTGAAGAGGAGCGCTGTGGCCGTGCCCTCGCCGCCCCGGCCTCTGCAGATGGAGCGGCACCTGGTGCGTCCGCCGCCGGCCTGCCCCGAGCCTCACTGCCTGCCGCTGGACAGCGGCGCGTCGCACGTCTTGCCCAGAGAGGTCTGGCTCCGCGTCTTCCATCATCTCAACCAGCGGCAGCTCTGTGTCTGCATGCGAGTGTGTCGCACCTGGAGCCGGTGGTGAGATCACGCAATCACAGCTAGGCCACGTCACTATCACACTAACGCCAATGGCAGAAGCGCACGAATAAAACGTATCGATCAAATTAGATATACTATGAAAACATTCTGTAACTCCAGCCTTCCTGTTCAGTCCAAAAACTGCATTTATTGACGCCAAATTAAAAACTAGCGATTAAAAGCAGTGCAGCAGAAACGGTAATCGTCACAGATGGACGACAGTCAGCTTCACAGGCCACAGTAAAGAAATTCCACAATTCAGATGAAACTGTTTTATATTTATTAGATGCCCAGCACTGACGAGCGTAAGCTCCTGTTTTATCCATCAGTGTTGTTCTTATCGTTATCCTCCTCATTTCTTCTGCTCCTGTATGTAGAACCGTTATGAAGTTATAGATGGAACTCAGTCTGAACATTTACCATAGAATCTCGAACCCTCTAGCGCCACCAACAGCTCAAATTTGCATTTGTTTATACTAATATCTTTTGATCTGAAAGGCCTAGAAGCAAAATGGCTTTGGTCTGAGGCGGTTCATCAGATCGTCACCGAATGTTTCTCAGATCACCATAAAATCATGCTGCAAAAAAGTTAATAAGAGCTTTTTGATTGACCGAAACATTCTCGTATAACATTTCAACTAATGAGCCTGACAAACACCTGACGTATGGAGACGCAGCAGGGAATATGGCCGTCATTCTCTCAGGGTTCCTGTTCAGGACAGCGCCTCCTACTGATCAAGAGAAAGGAAAATTGTCAAGATTTGATTATAACGCTATAACAACAGCAGTTTGCTCAGAAAGCATTAGGCTGGTCTTTAACTTTTTTATCTTTTTTATGAAGTCAGATGATAAAACCAGTTTTCCCATGGTGTCATTGTAATGATCTCTGATAATGAACATATTCTGCTGATGAAATTAATGTGACGAACAACTATTTTTCCTTCAGCATGCTTGGCCCGTAAGTGGACTGAATGTTTTTGAAGGCACTAGGAGTTTTTTATACTTTGAATGATGAATTAACATTAGCTTTAACAAAACATTGAGCTGTGAAATACGTCTTGTGTGTTTCACCTCCACGATGATCTTTGTTCTCCAAACGAACGGCCGAATGATGTCATTTGAGTGCTTTTGAAATGTTCATGCTGTAAATAATCAGGGTTGATAAGGAATATCAGGACCATTACCAGTAATTCATTCCTTGTGTCCAAAACCGATATTGATGACCAATAACTTTATTTGTATTTGTGGTTATCCAGATAAATATAATGCTAAACCGTAGAATAACAAACTTCAAACATATCCATTTTCCAAAGCGCTTTTCCTCTGCTGGAGCCGATCACAGCTTCTCCTCATCCTTCAGAGTCACGATGGGAAATTTGTTCGCATTAGATGTAGGACTGAATACATTACAGATGTACAAATCAGCCGTATTGTTTGTCTGTCATATTCAGTTGCTTGTCGGTCTGTTTACTGCTCACTCATGTACCAGTACCAACACATGTACAGGTGCTGGTCATATAATTTGAATATCATCAAAAAGTTGATTTATTTCACTAATTCCATTCAGAAAGTGAAACTTTATTATTATATTCATTCATTACACATAGACTGATATATTTCAAATGTTTATTTCTTTTAATTTTGATGATTATAACTGACAACTAAGGAAAATCCCAAATTCAGTATCTCAGAAAATTATCTCTGGCTGTTCAGAGCTCTGTGTCCAATCACATTAATAGAGAGGTGAAGGGAAGGAAAAGATGTGGTAGAAAAAAAAGTGTTCAAGCAATAGGGATAACCGCACCCTGGAGAGGATTGTGAAACAAAACCCATTCAAAAATGTGGGGGAGATTCACAAAGAGTGGACTGCAGCTGGAGTCAGTGCTTCAAGAACCACCACGCACAGACGTATGCAAGACATGGGTTTCAGCTGTCGCATTCCTTGTGTCAAGCCACTCTTGAACAACAGACAGCGTCAGAAGCGGCTAAAGACAAAAAGGACTGGACTGCTGCTGAGTGGTCCAAAGTTATGTTCTCTGATGAAAGTAAATTTTGCAGGGTCCCAGAGTCTGGAGGAAGAGAGGAGAGGCACACAATCCACGTTGCTTGAGGTCCAGTGTAAAGTTTCCACAGTCAGTGATGGTTTGGGGTGCCATGTCATCTACTGGTGTTGGGCCATTGTGTTTTCTGAGGTCCAAGGTCAATGCAGCCGTACACCAGGAAGTTTTAGAGCACTTCATGCTTCCTGCTGCTGACCAACTTTATGGAGATGCAGATTTTATTTTCCAACAGGACTTGGCACCTGCACACAGTGCCTAATCTACCAGTACCTGGTTCAAGGACCATGGTATCCCTGTTCTTAATTGTCCAGCAAACTCACCTGACCTTAAGCCCATAGAGTTTGCTGTGAAGAGGAAGATGCGATATGCCAGACCCAACAATGCAGAAGAGCTGAAGGCCACTATCAGAGCAACCTGGGCTCTCATAACACCTGAGCAGTGCCACAGACTGATCGACTCCATGCCACGCCGCATTGCTGCAGTAATTCAGGCAAAAGTACTGAGTGCTGTACATGCTCATACTTTTCATGTTCATACTTTCAGTTGGCCAAGATTTCAAAAATCCTTTCTTTGTTTTGGTCTTAAGTAATATTCTAATTTTCTGAGATACTGAATTGGGGATTTTCCTTAGTTGTCAGTTATAATCATCAAAATGAAAAGAAATAAACATTTGAAATATATCAGTCTGTGTGTAATGAATGAATATAATATACAAGTTTCACTTTTTGAATGGAATCAGTGAAATAAATCAACTTTTTGATGATATTCTAATCATATGATCAGCACCTGTATGTTGATGGCATGACAGTCGTCACGTGTGCAGCCCGGCCCGTTCTTTAGGCTGATTTACTTCAGCAGAGAGTAAACAAGGTTGAAGACGACTCATTTATCTGTGAAAATGAGCTTCTCTGTCAGTCATGTGACACGTGTGCTGGTTTGCAGGTGCTGTGATAAGAGGTTATGGACTCAGATCGATTTGAGCCGGCAGCGCTCCATCACTCCTCCGATGCTGAGCAGTATAATCCGCCGACAGCCCGTGTCTCTCAACCTGGGCTACACCAACATCTCCAAGAAACAGCTCATGTGGCTGATCAACCGCTTGCAAGGTACGTCATCGTCTGGCCGGCGTTGCGGTGTCATGATGAGCTCGTCTGAGTCTGGAAACGTGTACAGGGACAGTAAGAACTGCAAGTGTGTTCATATAGGAAGTGTAGAAGTGTGTAAAACAGCAGGGAAGCGCCACAGATCAGTGTGGTTTCACACCGGTCACAGTTGGAAAGATCACGAGTCTACAGCGAGGAAGAATCGGTCCACGATATGGATATGGGCCGTTCAAACGACGACTACATCAAGTATAGTTTAACTGAGTTACACCAGACAGTGCCTGCAGAGAACATGAGGTCATGTCAAACAAACTCAAGCTTCCAAAATCAGAACCAAAATATGCAGGCAAATCCACAAAAGAAAAGATGAGAAGGGAAAAAGGGAGGATTTTGAAAAGTCCTGATGTATAAACTTTTTTTTGTCCCACACACATATCAGGATTTATGAAAAATAAATTTGTCTTAAATATATACATTCTTACTGGTCTGACTGAAATAATGAAGGAGACGATGATTTTAAACTCTTTTGATGGATGCACATATTTAGATGTAGAAGCTAGCAACTCCAAGGTCATTTTCCATGCTTGTTTTTATCACAATGGATGAAAACTCAAACTCAGTTCCCGAGGGTCACTGACCCTAACCCTTTCCAGTAAAAATACACCAAATGATGAATTGTGTAATGAATCCGAAACTATGCAAAAATCTGTGTTTTGTGCACTTAAATCTGGCTCCAGATCTCAGTCTAGTTGAAATGAGAGGATCTTCCAATATCCCACTGGAGCGGGAGTTTGCCGTTTGTCATGTCTCCGTCTCTCCCTCAGGTCTGCTGGAGCTGAACGTCGCCGGCTGCCCGTGGTCCTCCGTCTCGGCGCTCTGTCAGTCCGTGTGTCCGTGTCTGCGGCTCCTGGATCTCAGTCGCGTCGAGGATCTGAAAGACTCTCATCTGAAAGAGCTGCTGGCTCCGCCGTCCAATGACACGCGCTCAGGTCTCCAGCCGTCCCCTCGTATCCATCATCTGTTGATTTCACTGGGACTCTATTCTGAGAATATTTTAAAGGTTAAAAGGTTAAGGTGACAGATGACACAGTTTAATGATAGTTAAATTCATATTTGCATGGGTTAACAAAGTTGTCTGAAATAGTTTTCACGAGGGTCACACATAAAGTCCGGTCTGATGTCCGTTTATCTGTTAAAGGGATAGTTCACCCAAAAATGAAAATGTGATGTTTATCTGCTAACCCCCCAGCGCATTCAATATGTAGGTGACTTTGTTTCTTCAGTAGAACACAAATGATGATTTTCAACTCCAACCGTTGCCGTCTGTCAGTCAAATAATGCTAGTGGATGGGAACTTCTACTATAAGAGAATAGTAATTGCGTTCATCACTCGATTAGTTCGGTCTGACAGCGACAGTGATGTCTCGCGCATATACTTCAATGGGAGCGAGACATCACTGCCGCTGTCAGAGCGCGATCAGACCAAACGAATCGAGTGATGATTGCAGTTGGACATAGTGGTGTATTAGAGTTAAAAAATGATATAAATACTGTTCGGTTTCTCGCACAAACCGATCGTTTCGTGTCTTAGGACATCAATGTGTCGTCACGAGCCGCACGAGTTTAATTCGGATTTGTCTATGCAAGTTTTATTTACTCTTATAGTAGAAGTTCCCATCCACTAGCATTATTAGACTGACAGACTGCAACGGTTAGAGTTGAAAATCATCATTTGTGTTCTACTGAAGAAACAAAGTCACCAACATATTGGATGCGCTGGGGGTTAGCAGATAAACATCACATTTTCATTTTTGGGTGAACTATCCCTTTAAAGGCCCCGTTTATGAACCCAGCTTCAGTGTTTCGCCCGTCCATCGCTGGGTTTACTCGGGACGTTCGACTGAGGCCACGTTCACACTGCAGATGAATTCATTTTCAGTTCAGCTTTTAGTGCCTAACCCTGTTCTGTTCACACAGAGTTCAGTCATTCGCTGCATTTACAAAAACATGTACGCAGTGTGAACGAAACCAATCTGAACTAGTCGTTGTTTTTGGAAATGCTGCTTGGAGTCTCTACATGTGAAATCAAGTCAGAGCAATATTGAGAAAACTGAATGTTCATTAAATCAGGTTCTGACACTAGAGCTCTAGTAGCTCAGCGCTAACCGAGTGTTTTCCGCTACAGCTCACGGAGAGAACCGAGGCGGACGTTTCCAGAACGTGACAGAGCTCCGATTGGCTGGCCTGGAAGTGACTGACGCCGTGTCACGCCTGTTAGTGCGCTACCTTCCTCACCTGACCAAGCTGGACCTCAGTCAGTGCTGCCATATCACAGACCAGACCATCCACACGCTGACCTCGCCCATATCGCCGCTCCGCGAGAGCCTCACGCACGTCAACCTGGCAGGTAAAACCGCCACGCTTCAACTGAATAATGTTTTAAAGAGCAATAGCGCCTGTAAACCTGACGACTGTCACATGATACACAAGAGAGGCCACATTTACCTGCATAAAGAAACACCCACAAGAATTATGTTTGTAATGTATAACTAAGAATCCCTATTAGCAGAAGTCAACACCAGTCATGTTCTGTGTGATCCAGGCTGCGTGAAGGTGACGGATCAGTGTCTGCCGCTGCTGCGCCGCTGTGCCTCGCTGCAGACGGTGGATCTGCGCTCCTGCGGCCTGATCAACCCCGACGCCTGCCAGCTGCACTGCTTCCCCTGCGCAGACGACAGACTGCTGCTCAAGAACAGCTGAACTCACACTACAGCTACAGACTCGCAACGTCACACACTTGCTCGCTCTTTCTTTTGTGTTTTATTTCTGGATCCGCCGTTTGTGAATGGAGAAATCGCGTAGATATTCCGTACTTTGGTGAGCGTGTGAGCGGTTCGCCGTAAACGAGCCCGGCGTCTCCACCTCCTGCTGGCTTCATCCATGAATGTATGGCTTCAGACACGTGTGGGTGAACCTCAGGAGAAACCAGCAGGTTTACCCCAAAATCAAAAGAATGTTTATTTGCTTTTTGCATAAACAAAATAAAACCCATTTTGGGACCATGAAGATTTTTTTTTTTTTGGCGCTGACAGTATTTCATTACAAGTTGTCTTATAATCACACAAATGACTTTACTGCATCCAGTATTTGACTTTTACATCAACGGTTCCTGTCATTAGTTTCAGACGCTGTGATCTGAGAATCTGGAGGAAAAGTGAAATCTTCATGGTCCTGAAACTGGGCTTGATTTTGGGTTGACGTGTTTCTTGTGGTTCACTAATTGTGATGATCAGTTTCAGGAGGTGTGTGTGTGTGTGAGATCAGTGAACAGTGTTAATGTCTTCAGCGGTGGATCAGTGACGTTCTCTTCTCTTCATTGTATTCGTGCCACGCGTACAGAGCCCTTCCACTCTTTATTTCTCTCTTCCTTTCGTTATGACTGATCAGTGTTTTTACCGAAGCACGGCGCTGAAGGACACGGATCCCACGACCAACGGCAGGCTTCTGTAAGCCTTAAAGACTTCCCCATAGGCTTCAGTCGCTGCTCTGAGCTGCTGTACGCACCCGTGTTTCACGCTGTATCTTATATAATGTCGCACACTTCCACACAGGCCGAATGTTGCTGTAGATTCCTGCTAATCGGGAAAGGTTTTCACAGAACGAGGTTCAGCAAACACTGACGGACTGCCTTTAGTTCGTCCACGTCACATATGGATCGGTTCGGTCGGGTTCTGCTCCAGAATGATCCGAACTAAATTTTGCCTCCCATTAGCATTGGAGAAAAGTCTCTCTGTTAGTGCAAAAAAGCTTTGTGGCCAATCAACGACGTGGAATAACCTGCAAAATGCATTTGAGAATGAAACGTTTGGTGTTTCCAGCCTCATTGAGTGTTATCCACTCGCTCCCAGAAGAGCACGAGAAGGTCCTTTAGCTGCACACATCCATCCTGCCCGGTCCGAGCGGCTCTCTGAACGCGTGGCGAGCTGGTTTCAGCAGTCGGGTCTCGCTGGGCTCCTCGTGTGGACTAAACGACTCTGGTGATGTTTCCATCTGAACTGTTGGACACGCGGGGCTCTTCCCGGCGCTCCTTCTATCTATCGTGAGCTCTGCAACTACTTCCTTCCAGAATACGATGCATGTCGACACCGTTCACGGACTGTATTCCTTGCACACTTCTATTCAGTATTGGGTCCAATACATGGCAGTTTAATGTGTTTGATGGCAGTAGACAAACAGCATCCCTTAAAAGTGACCTCGACAATGTAGTTGCAATGTTTTTTGTTGTTGTTGTTTTTAGATTTCATGTTCAGTGCAGTTCGCGTTTAAAAGGCGTTCTTGCACATTCGGAGATACCTGTGTGCGGTTTATAGTGACATATCAAACACTGAGTTCTTTAGCATCAGGTTGTAGTTTTTCTGAAATCGGAATGAAGAATTCAAGTCGAATGAGTCGGATAGGTTTGGAATACGGTTCCTCTTTCATCCGAACGTGTTTTTTGCCCTCTAAACTCAATTGCCATGTTTGAACCAAACATTCGCCCTGTTAAAGACACAGGGCCTGAATCATATTCTTGTAATATCTTGCCAAAATTTCCTGTTTTAGGCATTCATATATATATATATATATATATATAAATATATATATATGTATATTCTTCCTTTGCATTGATCCAAGTGATAGAATATGTGAAACAATGAGGAAAAAGAAAAACAAGGCAGCTACTATAAAAGTGACTACTGTAAAATGTCTAACTAAATAAAGACAATGGGGTTGTTTTTATTTGCTTTGCTTTTCTTTCCTCGATGTGCAGCATACACTACTGAAACACTGAGTCCTGAACTCAAACAATCATGTGCTTTTCAGGGTTCGTCACTGAACTCAGTATATCCGTCTGAATAAAAACTCCCTAATGCCAATCATGATTGTAGTTTGAATATGTATAGACACAGACGAGTCGATCAGTGATCATCTGACCCGCACTGAGGCTCAGAGCTACTGTAACAACCGTACATGCGCTGATGAAGCTTTTATCATTTATTGATGTAATGTATTTTAAGTTAAAATTTGGGGAGAAATGTGCATTTTCATTAAATGTCATGACAATTTCCCTTGTGCCACTTCCACAAATATTCATATGTAATATTCATTTTTCACCAAGAATGCATTAAATTGAATCAAGACAAGTACAGCACAGGACATTGATAATATTACAGATGTGTGTATTGGGAATGAATGTGTGTTCAAGAGGACCGGATTATGATCCGTCTCTCCTGCTTTAGTGCACTTCTCATGGAAACTTACAATCAGACTGTTCCCATGAGACCTCAGACTCATCCGTCCATCATAATAATAGTTTACCATGAAATCTTTTCATTTTTGGCCCGTTCTGTCCTCCTCATGTGTCTGTGAATGATCTTCACTGTAAAGCTGCTGTTCAGTGACTGTGAAGAACATCTTCCTCTGGAGGAATCTAGTGCATCATGATCTCTCTCTCTCTCTCTCTCTCTGTAGACACACAGAATTACAGTTTTCTTGTCCAGAAAAACTTTTGCTAATCATATAAAGACTGGTTGTATATGATCAGTTCAAACATACATTATTGAAAGAGGCATCAAACTTTCAAACATGTTTTATTGATTCCAAACTTGTGAACAGTGTTTATGATTTCAGCATCTGTAACATCTGTGAGAGAGAGAGTAATTTATCTGCACTTAATTTAAACTTTGAGCTACAAATAATAAATCATAAAGTCTTTGTTTCCTATATTATTAAATTCTCGTAAAACACAAAGACGATCTGTCCAGGATCCGCTCGTTCTCACTCCGGGACGCTGAGGAACGGAGACATCAACACCAGCGGGATTTCCTTGTCGCCGGTGCCGAAGAGTGGGAACATCTTCTCTGAGATCTCTGCCGCGAACGAGTACAGCTCCGATCCGGTCTTGGCGTTGTAGAAGATCACCTGACCCTCCTCACAGTCCAGATAGACGCCTATGCGCCGTAAGTGACCGGTGACTTTGACCTTGGCCAGCGGCGGCGCGGTCAGAGCGCGCAAGTGGTTCCCGCTCCACCAGAGCGCGTAGTATCCGGCAGCGGGCGTCATGTCGAACAGACCCTTCCTCTGCGCAGATTCACGCACCACTCCCAACTTCCAGTCCTTATTTTCTCCAACCTTCACCTGGGAGTGAATGTGGCATTTAAAGCTTCAGTGCTAAAAATGTGAGTCAAATGTAGTGTTTTTCTGTGTGCTCTACATCATCTCACCTCCCAGTAGTGGCGTCCAGACTCGTAGCCCTCTTTGGCGAGCGCGCAGGACCACACGTCGAAGCGCTGCGGGCTGTTCCGGTAGAACTGCAGCTTCTCGCCGCGCTTCAGCTGCTTGCGGTCGTCAGAGAGGATGAGGAACGGGTAAGCTGAGGTTGGGTTCAGTGTCACGTCCTCTGAAACCAGACGGGGGTATTTCATCAGGCCTTGCCTTTCACAACTCATACAAATTTTTAAAAGAATTTAAAAAACAAATCATTGACAATATGAATGAATGTTTGTTTTGCACGAACAGAAAAAGAAGCCATGAAGGATATATAAAGAAAAGCAACTGGAGTCACTCACCAAGATAACCTTTAACCTTCTTGTGTCCTAAAAGACAAAATATTAAACCTCTGATCAAAACAGTATTTTATGCAAAACCTGCATATTTTAAACTCAACATATGTGAGCTTATCAAGACTGGAACTTATGAGGGAAGTGATAAATATTGATATATAAATCTTTTCCTGAAGAAAAACATAAATTGTCTTCTGTAGGGATATTTTTATGATTGTTTGACGTAAAGCAATCTAGCATGAGAATGTGAATTGTTGAGAGGATACGATCATATCTTGCATAAAAACACAAACTAGGTACATTTCATGAAGACAGAATGTGCAGATTTGTATGTTATATACCCAGAGGTTTGCTGTTCGTCGCAGGATTATACTTTTGGACAGGCTGTTTAATCACTGCAAATATAAATAAATATAAAGGGGGGTTTCTATCGAGGGCATCAGGGCTTCAGCTCATACATTCATCGAGTTAGTGTGGGTCATCTATCTGTAATCCAGTCCTCCGCTGCCCGGCACGGTTAATCTGTTAACTGTTTGTGTTACACTCCACCGGAGGGAAGAGAATAGAGATGACATTATCATCTCTGCAGAAACTGACTCTATCAGCATGCGGGTGAGATACAGAGACACACGGACATTTCTTTAACCTGTGAATGTACTGCAGAGTGTAAAAAGACGGAAAGTTTTACATTCTTTAAGACAAATAATATAATGAATGTTACTTAATATCTGCTGCTCTAACCTCTTTTGAGAAACAAACAAATGAATGGATGTCTTAAAACGCACGTGTACATACCCAATTTTAATTTCCGTAGATCTGTAGAAATGAAAGAATTTGCAAAAAGATCATTAGTATTTCTAGCAGAAGTGGTGCAGGTGTGTTTTCTGAGAGAGTTGTTCTTCACGTACCCTTCAGTGACCACTCCTTCCTCCTGAGAGACCGGACGCTCGTCATACTCTCACTCTCTGCTAACGAAGACACTGAAACACAGAAATCACTCTGCATGAGTCTCGTTCTGTTCCTAACACTGGGTTTGATGAGATGGCAGTTTCTCACCAGGGTGTCGGTAGTGCACTTCTCCGGCGCGGATGTCGTCCAGTCGCTCTCGGATCTCTCCTAAAGCCGCTTTCACGTCCCCGAGCGAGAAGCGTAGCGTCATTTCCTCCACCTCACGCAGATCCATGTCCGAGTCCTGCAAGGGGCTGTTGGCTTCCTCAAAACTCTGTCGTCATAAAAACATCATCATTATTCAGAAGAGTGGAAATGAGGTTGGCACGTGATCTCGGGCGTTAATGAGACTCTGTACCTGAAGGAAGCCGATGTGATCATCTGAAACCGCCTGCGCCTCCAGTCGACCCCTGCGCTCCTGCAGCTGCGCTAACTTTGACTCCAGCTGGGAGACGATGCCTTGTCCTCGGCCAATCACAGACTCTCTCCTCTCCTCGATCCCGCCCACCAGCTCGGCGCGGATGCGGTGGACGGAGTGCGTGACGTCAGACAGCAGCTGCTCCACCTCGGACAGCTCGGCCTGAGAGTAGCTCTGCCAAACACCACAAACAAAAAATACACACACTACAGATGAGATCTTTACAGGCGACTTCCTGTTCAACAGACATCAAATGAAAAAAGTAAGAGTGTGAAGCTTGACTGGAGTTTCAAACTGACCTGCAGGGCGTGTAGTTTGCTCTTTATCTCAGTCAGCTGAGCGTTTCTGTTGTCAATACATGTCTGAAGGTCCAGTTCTGTTCTTCCCAGGAGTCTCTAGAGGGGAGAAAAACATTGCATCTCTTAGATATAATATCCGTCACTCCATCATGATGCGGTGAAGCAGGATCTGTACCTGTTTGCTGGCGCGTTCGGTCTGCACCGAGACGGTGGTGTGTGTGCGATGCTCCTCCAGCACACAGATGGCACAGATGCACTTCTGATCCGTGCGACAGTAAACCTCCAGCAGTCGGCCGTGTTCCTGGCAGGTTCGGCCTCGCAGGGCCTCGTGCGGATCCAGCAGCCGATGGGACGCGTAGAACGACGTCTGCCGGTGCGGCAGAACGTGAATCTCGCAGTACGACGCGGTGCAGGTGAGGCAGGAGCTGACGGCCTTCCTCTTCGTGCCGCTGCAGACGTCACATAAGATCTGCTCGTCCTCAGAGAGCGACGCTCCGGTCATAGCGGCTTTCTGCCGCGGCTTGGCTTGAGGAGGCCCGCCGTACTGCATCTCCTTATACTTCTGGGCAATGTGTGCGAACACACGGTTTATGCTGAGCTCGGGACGCTCTTCAAACACTCGTTTACACAAAGGGCAGCTGCAGACGGAGCTGGACGCCCAGTAGCCGCCGATGCAGCCCTGGCAGAAGTTGTGGCCGCATGGCGTGGAAACCGGCTGGCTGAAGAGATCCAGACAGATGGAGCAGGTGAGCTCCTGCTCGGAGAAAAGATCGCTGTCCATCTGATGCTCCTGCAGCCTACAAGACATCAAACACAGATAGTTCGAGTGGGACCGGGCCTCACAGCAAAGCTGTTGTATATAATTCCTTACGTTTATAGCTTTTCTGGGCACTGAAAGCGCTTTACATATGGAGAGGGGAATCTCCTCAACCACCACCAATGTGCAGCACCTGCATGATGCGACGGCAGCCGTATTGCGCCAGTACGGCCACCACACAGAGTGATGAAGCCAATCAGTGTATGGGGATGATTAGGAGGCCATGATGGTCAGAGGCCGGTCGGCAAATTTGGCCAGGATGTTGCGGTCACACCCCTACTCTCTCGGAAGGACATCCTGAGTTTTTTAATGACCACAGAGAGTCAGGACCTCAGTTTAACGTCTCATCCGAAGGACTGTGCTTTTTGACAGTACAGTGTCCCCATCAATATACCGGGGCATCAGGACCCACACAGACCACACGGTGAGCGCCCCCTGCTGGCCTCACTAACACCTCTTCCAGCAGCAACCTAGTTTTCCCAGGAGGTCTCCCATCCAGGTACTGACCAGGCTAGCGTTTCCCAAAAGCACCTTAAGTTGCCACCAATGGAGCTACGATCAACTTAAGCTTACGATGCTTTTGGGAAACGCTGCCAGGCTCAGCCCTGCTTATCTTCAGAGGGCAACCGGTCTTGGGCTACAGGGTGATATGGTGCTGGCTTTAGGGAAGGGACAACACTTTTATTTATCCACCATCATCAGTTCAGTTTCTAACCCAATCAGCAAGAAACTTCCCATTGTGAACATACCATTTGAATGAACTCATTTGGACTGAGTTTATAGAATCTATATGTACACCAATGGCATGAATTAAAACAAGAACAAAAATCTGTCAATCTGTCTTGTTTTCTCTTTAAATTAAGCTTATTTTTCTGACTCCACTGACAGATATTTCTTCTTGCTTTAAAGGGTTAGTTCACACAAAAATGAAAATAATGTCATTAATTACTCTCCCTCGTGTCGTTCCACACCCGTAAGACCTTCGTTCATCTTCAGAACACAAATTAAGATATTTTTGATGAAATCTGAGAGATTTCTGGCCCTCCATTGACAGCAATGCAACTACCAATTTGACACTTCAAAGCGTTCATGAAGTGATTGTAAAACTATTACATACGAATCGAGCGGTTTATATGATGCACAGATTGAATTTAGGCTTTTATTCACACATTGATCAGCATATAAAAACAGAAGCTCGACTGAACCGGCTTGACGCACAAGATCAAACCTCTTGCTGAAGCTCAAACGTGACGCGTAACACGAGAATGAACCTCACTGCTTCAAGCAAACATGCTTTCTGTTTACCAGCACTGATGTGTGAGTGGATGAATGTTTATATGTGAATAAAAGCCTAAATCTGTTCATCATATAAAGCGATCGAGTGTCTTCAGAAAATTTGGACTAAACCACGTGATTCATATGGATTAGTTTTACGATCTCTTTATGAACTTTTTTGGGGGGGACAGAAATCTCTCGGATTTCATCAAAAATATCTTCCTTTGTGTTCTGAAGATGAACGAAGGTCTTACGCGTGTGGAACGACACGAGGGAGAGTAATTAATGACAGAAAGATACTAACTCATACACGTAATTTGCATCTTGTTTTTAGTGTTTGCTATGATCATAATATCAAGATGATGCTGAGTTCAGTCAGAAAAATGAAGGGCAGAGGTTTAAGGGCTGCAGGATAACTTACAAGTACTTAAATTAACAAATTATTTATAATATAGTAATATAATCTAACTCTAATCTAAATTAAAATGCTAAAAAGCACTAAAAAAATCTGATGTAAGCCTAAACTGAAATCTTTTCCCCTTCAGTAAGTACACCCTAAAAAATGCTGGGTTAAAAACAACCCAAGTTGGGTGGAAAATGGACAAACCCAGTGGTTGGGTTAAATGTTTGCCCAACCTGCTGGGTAGTTTTATTTAAACCAACTATTGTTTAAAAATTGCTATAAAATGAACCCAAAATAGTTGGGAAATTAAAAACCAGATGCAATTAGAGGCAACAATAATAGACAGAAGGTGAATGTTTATTAATAAGCTTTAATATTTTATTAATCTACATTTAATAGTTTATTAATATAAATTTATTAATAAGCAATTTAATAAATGTTTATTGTTTAATAATTATTAATTGAACATTAATAAATGTTCATTTCCAACATACTTTGGGTTAATTTTAATTAAGCAATACAGTAATTTTTATACAATAGTTGAGTTAAATAAAACTACCCAGCAGGTTGGGCAAACATTTAACCCAACCACTGGGTTAAAACAACCCAATCGCTGGGTTTGTCCATTTTCAACCCAACTTGGGTTGTTTTTAACCCAGCATTTTTTAGAGTGTATTGTTTTTATTTTATTGAAGAACTTTATTGCTGTCGCTCTGAGCAAGATGATGCATGATTTTTGACTCAATTTCTCCTAATTATCCCACACATATATATATATATATATATATGCTCCTGTTTAACATTTACTGTTGTGGTTGAGAAAACTGCTCGAACACTTTGGGTGGCTTCAGCTCCTGCTATAGTAGTTTGTAACTCCATGTGTAGATATCACAGTTTAAATACCCATAATTCACTCTGCGGCCCTGAACCACTGCCACGATTTTCTGACTAAACTCAGCATCATGAACCAGCAGGGAAACGTGTAAGCTGGTCTTTTCAGCGGGAGGCGTCTGCTTGTGAATGCACAGTCACAATGCATTAGATCTGCATATCTCAGAACAAAGGTCATGTGCACAAACATTTTGTAAAATGCTGAAAATCAGGTTTAACAACGTCTGGTCGAGTTCCTTTAATGAGGTTGCATAATTAATGTTTCAACATACAGCACAAAAACTGCATTTATTGTTATTTTATATACAATAGTTTGCAACCTCAAAGGTCCAGTTTGTTAAAGCATAAAGTCATTATATTTAGTATGCAGTGTCAGTTAGCAGGTGTTTTTTGTTTTAAAGACTCTTATGGTTACAGTCAGTGTCTCACATATATAAGTACAAAATGCTGGTAGTTCATGGATCAGATGAAATGAGATTAATCTTCAGTTTCAGCACGTCATACTCCAAACCAAACTGTGACCGCATGTTAGACTGACAGCAGACGGTCATTACAGTACAGCTGTATATCACATGCTTTATGAACTGATGCTTTAACAATGAAATGGATTTTGTTGAGAACTGTGATGATTTGATAAACTCTTGTAAGTAAAACACAACATTAATTTCTTCCTTCCTGTACTGAAGGCAATGCAATCTTCATGAATATGAGAATATTCACAGTCAAACATCTCTCACCTCTGCTGTATCTGATGTTCTGTTGAATGTGAAATGCCTCTTCTGCTGCTGCTGTCCAGTCAGTGTTGTTGTCAGGTGTCTCTGATCATGGTGTGTTGTGAGTCTGTCCCGTTGAGCGTGTTTCACACAGAGGGATTGGCCGAAAGCAGTCGAGTAAGTCTGACAGGCTGGACTAGTGTGTGTCAGAGACAGAGAAAACACACGAGAGAAAGAAGAGTGTGGAAAGATGTTTGAGCGCCTTCCAGCAGAGGCGGAGATTAACCCTTTCTACAAAAACAAGTGACATGAAGACACTAACTGGATGAAATATTCTGAATGATGTCAATCCACAATCTGATCCGTGATTCAGCCTGGAATTAAACCATGTTTGTTTGTTTGTTGGCCGGAGGAGAACTGAGCGACTGACCATGTTTTTTTCTCCATTCTGTCACCTGATGGAGTTTGGTTTCCTGCACGTCTTAGATGGGGTCACTGAATATCCAACAATATCACTGATCTGCTGCATTGACACTTTTGTTTGAGAACTGACCTGAGCTGGACGATGACATCACTGTTTAGCGGATAGAGAGTCAGATGGGTTTGATTCTCAATACCGGCAGGAAATGACTGAGGCACCGAACCCCCAATCGCTCCCGGGGGCTGTGTGTGTGTGTGTGTGTTCACTACTTCTAATGTGTGTATATGGATGGGTTAAATGTAGACAAAGAATATACACTAACAAGAAGCGAGACTCAACAGAAGGATCCACTGCAGCAGCTCTGTGTTTCTGACATTATGGGGTGAAAGTGAGTCGCAGTCCACTAGTTTCTATGGCAATATCAGCTGCTTTGTTAAAACAAACAAAAAAGTACATTAAAGCTAAAAAATCCAACCTGAATGATGACAACACAGAATAATAGTGATCATCAAATCCTTTTAACAGTTCATTTTACACACTTTGTGTTTAAGTCTTCCACTTTTTCCACAAAACCTTTGCTCTCTAGAAACCCAGTCAGTTTGGGTTACAATTCTTTAAATTTAAAAATTCACACTGAATTAATACCAACATATGAAATTAAATTAAGGACATGCATCATCAAAATTGGGAATGTTTGGACAATAATGAATATAAGAGATTGATTTTGCAGTGTTGTCTAATGTCCGTTAAAGCAAAAGTGTCCAAAAGTGGGTATTATGGGATAGCGGACACAGCAATGCATCATGTGTTATAAGATCTTTATGTTTGTGATCCATTAAAACGTACATATTTCAATTCAGATGGAGTGATACTATTATTACATTAGTGATCTATATGGTTCGCTGCAAACATGATGATCTTAAATGTATTAATTATTCATTTACTATTAATAAATGTGTAAAGTTGCAAAAAATGGAAATACTCAATAAAGTAGGCTAACTACGTTACCTCAGATGGTTGAATGGTTGGATTCCACAACTGGCAAAATAAAACATATTTAAGACAACAAAACATTTACTGTAGGATCATACAATTTACTGCTGACTTAATGTAAAAACTGTTCTATTGCGCTTCTGATTTGGCAGTGAAATTCACAGATTTTGGGTGTGTAAGATGTGAAGGATTCAGTGGTCCAGTTAGTATCTTCACCCCATAATGGCGGCCGCGCTACCGGAGCGCCATCTAGTGGCTGTTACCCAAAACACGTCAGAGTTTCGCCTCTTGGGTTCTGAGCTCTAGAGGACAAATTCCGAGTACAGGTTACCACGTGTCACTTTCACTTTCTCTATAGATGAACTGAACTCACCTTAAAACAAACTGAATCTACACTGATTTCAACTGAATAATGTCAAAGTTCACGATTGTATTTTCAGAGCTGCTTTACAGCTGAAGTGAATTCTGTTTGCATCGATTATTATTTTCCCGTTTATCACTGTGAAGCTGTTCTGAAACAATCTGTAATGAATAAAGCGATTCATAAATAAAACTGACTTCATGTCACCAACTCCAGTAAGTAAAAGTCTAAAAGCATCCGATTTTAACAGTACTTTAACAGGATTTAGCTCATGCTGAGCGTCGGCTAAGAGAAATGTTTATTTTCTCAAATAATATTGAACCCCTCAATATCGCAACAAACCGAGTCTCAGTAAAACTCTAAAACGGGCATTGGAAACCCAAGATCTTTAAAAAATAAATTATATCAGCTTCTTGTGAATGATGCAGCATGGTTTCAGAAAAATGAGAAGTTTTATTGAGTTCCAACAAAAGTTCTTGGCATTCACTGATCATTGAAAATGAGGCAGCAGATGGAGATAATCTTCACATCAAACACTCTTAAAGATCCAGAAGGGGTTTCACAGCGACCCGTACAGAAACACTCAGAAAGTGTGTTGTGACAGACGCAAATCTAAATGTAAGTGTCGTCATGGTTTGAGCGCAGAGGCTTACAGATAAAATAAAGCCAGTTTAATGT
Organism: Chanodichthys erythropterus; assembly: GCF_024489055.1. Taxonomy (NCBI): domain Eukaryota; kingdom Metazoa; phylum Chordata; class Actinopteri; order Cypriniformes; family Xenocyprididae; genus Chanodichthys; species Chanodichthys erythropterus. The sequence continues at coordinate 15,538,537 of NC_090235.1, forward strand.
GGACTTTAAAGTTCACATGAGGGATTCATTCATACAACTAAAGCGGAGATCAGCTGAACATTAGCCCAAACGTAGCAAACGAACACTGGTTTGGAGATTCACTGCTCTTCAGAATATTAAAGTGACTCTTACAGCAAAAGAGATTCCATGTTTTATTCAAACAAGTGCTTCAGAAATGACAAACACTCTCCAGTCCACGACAGAAACTGCTCCAGCGAGAGGGTTAGAGATGGCGTGATGTTTATTCGTAGATCCAGTCCAGCGCGCAGCTCTTGAAGCACACCAGCTCCTCCGGCTTGAACCACAGGCTGATCTCTTTATTGGCGCTGTCCACGGAGTCGCTGCCGTGGATGATGTTCCTGAAACACAAAAACTCGTCTCATCTTCAGACACACGATTTAACAGATTCAACACTCGTGATCAGAAGCTCGCACGCACCTGCCCACTTCGATGCAGAAATCGCCCCGGATGGTTCCGGGTTTGGAGTCGGCGGGATTGGTCTCTCCGAGCATCACCCTTCCGGTCTTCACCACATTCAGACCCTCCCATACCTGAGAGGACAACATCTGTACGGTCAAACATCAGCCCGCATCAGAGCGGCACGTGAACCAGCGGACGGATCAGAACTCACCATGGCCAGAACCGGGCCGGAGCTCATGTACTTGACCAGTCCGGGGTAGAAGGGCCGGTCCTTCAGGTCGATGTAATGCTGCTTCAGCAGATCCTCAGACGCCTGTGGACCAGAACCACCAGAACCATCAGAACCACGTTAACATCTGCACAGATTCTCCTGTAGGGTCCAGATCAACAAACCTGAAGGAACTTCATGGCCACCAGTCTGAAGCCCTTCTGCTCGAAGCGCTTGATGATTTCTCCCATCAGGCCGCGCTGCACACCGTCGGGTTTGACGGCGATGAAGGTGCGCTCGGTTTTGGCAGCCATGACTCTGAGGAACGAGAGAACAGACGCTCGTGAGATGGATTAAACCAGCAGATGAGCAGCGGAGAGACGTCTGAAGAGGAGGTGATGAAAACATCCTTTGAATTGTCAAGAGTGATTAACATTAATATCTATTGCATTTAAAGTATGATGTAATCGTTCTACAAGTATCAAATCTAATCAGTGATATTTAGCAGCAGTTCATTACGGTCTTCAAGATGTCTGAAGATGCTGTCCTGAGCAGCTGCTCATAGTGAAAGCTAATATTTAGTGTATGTGGTCACGTGTGCCGAGAAGAGTTTTCTGCTGTCAAAGCAAATCACGTGACACACCCGGTCTTAACTTTAGACGCTTTGCATAGATGGCGAGCTCCAGATGTCGCGCATGCGCACAGCAGATGCCACTGAACGGAGGAATGGAAATGTTCAAACTTACAGTTTCTATTCAGACGTCATACAGTCGCGTGTGCGGAGAATATCCTACAGCTTTATAAAGACACGATCAAGTTCAAGCACAGATTGAAGCAGTCAGAAACAATGAGTCGCGCGGCCTGCTGTCTTCACACGCATGCGCAGTACCGCTCGTGCACGAGTGCTTCAGGCAGATAAAGCGCTTCTTGTCGCGATATTATTCATAAACCGTGTCCATTTCGACAACTAAACAGGATTATGTCGCACTGTTATGATCTAGGCCTGTGATATATGTGTGTGTGTGTGTGTGGATCACACAAACGGAGAATAACGACAGTACTAAAGCGACACACACGAAGAAAATAAATGTTCACTTATTAACAAACACAAGAGACACAAGAGAAAGATCACACACCTGACGGAGGACTGGAGACACTGACGCGATCCGGAGGACGGAAGGAGACAGACGGGCGCGAGCGGCTCATATATAAAGGGTGGGCGTGGGGGCGTGGCTGATGACGACCGCTGAAACATTATATATTCATCATATATCACACAATATATTTTAAGGCGCTTGATGACGTGTTAGCCCAGCTTCAGTTTCTGATCTCAAAGATAAATCATCACGCTTTTTCTTCATTCGAGATGGAAAGTTGACAGACATGAGCTGCAGTTTGTGGGTGTTTTTGAAAACTATGGGTTAGATAACAACAAATATGGACAAAATCAAGTTTCACTTGGATATATCTGACCTCAGTTTGATTAATGTGACTTAAATATCTTAAATGTAGTAGAGATGTGTCTTCAAGAGGACGATCACGAGGCATGAATTAAAAAAAATGATGTGCATGAATAAATCATTTATAAGAAATACTGAAATATTCCTTAATAAAACAAGAACTGATTTTGATTTTCGATTTTGATTTCATGGTGACTTTAACAGACTTCCGTCTTCCGGTCTGCGCTCCGCACTCCAGTCCAGCGGGGGCGCTAATGCGGTCATTCTCCAGCAGCGGAAGCAGAGCCACATGTACTGGAGATCATCTCAGAGCAGAATCTGGATTGTTTAATAACTGAAGCAGTGATTATCAGCGTTCGGTCGTGATGGAGTCGTCAGATGCTCCAGCAGATCCGCAGCAGAAGAAGAAACCATCAGCGTCTTTCTCTAGAAAAACAAAGAAACCGCAGAAGGCGAAGACGCTGACCGCGTCAGAGCAGTGCAGTAAACAGAAGAAGCACGCGGGGCTGTGCGCGACGCTCGGCAGGGAGAACGCGTCCGTCAGGCTGCTGGAGGAGCTGGTGTTCGGCGCGGAGGAGCGGCTGACCGAGCGACTGACGGAGGTGCATTATAAACATTATTATTGTCATGAGACAAAGAAAAGATATAATGACACTTCAAACACGTGACCGCTAAAAATTACATTCAGATACATTTTAAACCAAAATATTACTGTGCATGTGACTCTTCTGGAGCTCAAACAAGGTCATGGGTTCGATTCCCAGGGCATGAACTGATGTGTGTGTGTGTGTGTGTGTGTGTGTGTGTGTGTGTGTGTGTGTGTGTGTGTGTGACACATCAGGACACGAATGTGTATAATGACATGGGCATTACAAGAAGAAGGTGACTTATGAGGACATTACTCAATGTCTCCACTTTTCAAAAGTGTTATAAATCACACAGAATGAGTTTTTGTGAGAAAGTAAAAGTTTCCTATGATGGGTTAGTGTAGGGGAGAGAGAGAAAATATGGTTTGTACAGTATAAAAACCATTACGCCTATGGAATGACCCCACAATTCACAAAAACATTTGTGAATTGTGTGTGTGTGAGTGTGTGTGTGTGTGTGTGTGTGAACTGACCTTCATGTGTTGTGAATGAACAGGACAGCAGCACTTTGCTGGACGATGATGAGGTCTGCAGTGATTCTTCAGAGGACGGCGAGGCGCGTCCGATCCGCAGAAGAGCCGCATGGGAGGATGAGGATGATGAGCAGGAGGAAGAGTAAGGCCAGCATGTGCAGAAACATCTCCCAGCCTTCTAGTCGTGCTTGTGTGTCATTTTCAGGTGTAAATATCTGTGTGTTTTTGTAGGGTCGACATGACGCATCGGTTTCGCAGAGACTTTAAGAAGAGCGAAGCGGAAACTACGATGACGAAACAGAAGCTGCAGCAGCGCTTAAAAGAGCAGTAAGTCACGGCAAACCGAGGCGATGTCTGTGTGAACGACTCTTCTGAGCGTGGAAGAAAAATGCGTCTGGTTTGTTTCCCAGGTTTCAGAAGGCCATGGGCGGCACTCCCAGCTGGGCAGAAGAGACGGCGGCCAAACGACAGAAGAAAGGTGAAGTTTAACATGCAATATTTCAAGCCATCTATAACCTGTAGGTGTGTGTGCAGATCATTTACTGCAGTTATAAACGCTTGACCCTTTATTCAAAGCAGAAGTTGAGAGTGAAGATGAGGATGAGAGCGAAGATCTGCTGCGAAGGACGGGGAACTTCATCGGCTCGTCGGACAGTCTGCCCAAAGGAACTATTAAGGTAGAGGTTCATTACGTCTGCTGCACGATATCACAAACACACGCTGTCATCGCTTCTTAGAGCAACAATGGATAAAACATTTGTGGTCAGTTCAAGGTCTCCCACTGCAGCTCTGTAGAATAATAATTATCTTTAGAGTACGGTGGACTCTCGTTGTACGGGTCACAGGTCAAACCATCATGTGACACTGAAGCGGTCAGTTGTTCTGTAAATCCTTTTCTTTTGCTGTCAGATAAAGAGGTGCTTGAATGTGAACAGTGAGTGTCCAGGAGAAAGTCGGCTGACCACAGTCCAGTTCCATCCGTCGGCTCAGATCGTGATGACCGCCGGTCTGGATCACTCCATATCGCTCTTTCAGGTGACCCGTTTATAACCTGATCCTAACGGAGTAAGAATGACCTCCGCTACATAAAATAACCTTGAAATTCGTTCTTCTCAACAGGTTGATGGCAAGAGCAACCCGAAGATCCAGACCATCCATCTGGAGAAGTTCCCAGTGAAGAAGGCTTCGTTTAGCGCTGATGGGGAACACATTGTGGCGACTGGATTGAGGAACAAACTCTTCTACATCTACGATATGATGGAAGGCAAAATTATCCCCGTCACTAGCGTCCGAGGTGAGCTCGATGTGATTCCTTCATGTGTAACTTACTTTTTGTTGAATATGTTGCGCATCATATTACCGTAAGCGTGTTGACACGGAGGACTGCGATCTTGTTTTTCATCAGGTCTGAATGAGCAGAAGGTCTCAGACTTTCAGGTTTCTCCAGATGGAAAGCATCTGCTCCTCTCTGGTTCCTCAGGGTATCTCCATCTCATGACCACAAAGGTTCACATCACAGACGTCATTCAGTGACCCTCAATCAGGCATATTCTCATCTTAGCTGTGTTGATGTTCTGGCCTCAGATCATGAGCGTACGGCGATCTGTGTTTCAGTACTGATGCTGGTGTGTGTGTGTGTTTCTTCAGACCAGAGAAGTGATTCGCAGCATGAAGATGAACGGGAACGTGTGCGCGGCCGCTTTCACCGCAGACGGCAGCAAGATCTTCTCAAACTCCGGTGAGTCGCAGGAACCCTCTTCTCATGCGGTTTCATAAAGAATCGATCCAAACATTTCTTACTGACATCATTACTGTGATTGTGTTTCACTGCAAAATATGATGCTCTCCTCAGTGTTTCTGTCGTGTTTTCCAGCACAAATATCTTAAACATTTACTGGAGAAGAGAAATGAAGAGATTAACTGTTTACTGAAAAAATAATGATCAAGTTTGTGCTTAAAACAAGAACATATCTGTCAGTGATCAGATTTAACCAATGTTTAAGCAGTTCGACACTAACCCAAGATCAGCTCTATATTAGCAGTAAAAAGCTCTGAACAAACGGCTAGAAGACGCGCTCGGTTCTCCTCAGGTCGCACCGCTTTATTAAATCAAACACCTCTGATAATCTCCATTCAGGATGAGTATTGATGGCCGTGTGTTTCAGAGGAAGGCGAGGTGTTCGTCTGGGATGTTCGGAGCAGTAAATGTCTGAAGAGGTTTGAAGACGAGGGCTGCGTCAGAGGAACGTCACTGGCGCTGTCAGGAGACGGCTCGTATCTGGCCTGTGGGTGAGTTTGACCAACATCAGGAAAGAACTTCAACGAGTGTTTGTTCATAACTGTGGTGCAGAAGATTTCATGTCTCAGAAGGGCGTCTGAATCCTGTGGTTTGGTTTGCAGCTCTCAGTCTGGAGTCGTGAACATCTACTCACAGAAGGACTGTCTGCTCGAGGGCGAACCCAAACCTCTGAAGGCCGTCATGAACCTGCTGACGGCGGCGACGTCTCTGTGCTTCAACAACACCGCAGAGATCCTGGCCATCGCATCACGCGCCGACAACGAGGCGAACCGACTGGTGCGTTTGTGGATTATGATTACAAATCCATGATCTTATTGTGAAGTCGCAGTGATGTGGTCATAATCTCGTGACCAAACGAGCAGAGTAATATATTCACTCTATATTTAACACTTTGTTCCTGTAGCTCAAACGGTAGATTGCGGCGCTTGCGACACAGGGTCATGGGTTCGATTCCCAGTGAATGCCTGAACCGATGAAATGTTTACCTTCAATGCAACATTGGATAAAAGCAAGTCAAAGGTCAAACTAAAACATTATTACTTCTGTCATTCCCAAAATGACTCCAGAGCCGTTGACTTCTGTAGAATATTCTGAATAAAGTTTTTGTCCGCGCAATTAAAGTCACTGCGACTAACCCAGAACTGAACCCCATTCAGTTTCACAGGCATTTCTCAAAAAGCTCTTCTTTTCCATTGTTTGTGTGAGTAAAAGTGCGTGAGATTGTGACGTGAAGTCAAGGGAATCACATGGTCAGAAACGGTGCTTAAACACACCGTCGTTCAAGCGATGGTTGATCCGTTCTAACCGTCTGTCAGGAAGTTTCGTCACACCGTTAAACCGTCACCGGTCTGCAAACTGACCAATCAAAATCACTGAGATTCTGATGAACTGAAGCTGTAATCTTATGTGATGTATGATCATCACATGCGTAAGATTGTGTTCAGTTCATACTTTACCTGTTCATGAGCTGCAAGGATTATGTTTCAGCAGTTCTTGTTGTAATCTGGGATTGTTTTTGTCTATTTCCACATCATTCTCAGTAATGCATTGCTGGAGAAAAGAGGGTCGATGGTCTTTTGGGGCATTTTTAGTTGAAAATAATTTTGATGTTTTGCTCTTTTTTAGGTCCATCTTCCAAGTTTCACAGTGTTCTCCAATTTCCCCCAATTCAATAAGAAGGGTATCTGTCAAACCTGGAGTCTGGATTTCTCCCCGAGGAGCGGCTTCTACTCGGTGGCCAATAATTTAGGCAACGCGCTGCTCTTCAGGTCAGTGTGTGTGTGTGTGTGTGTGTGTGTGTGTGTGTGTGTCAGGGCGACTGAATCTGAGCTGTCTCTTGTTTTATATATTAACTCTCTATTCTCTGGTTCCGGTTCAGAAGCAATCGTTCCAAATTCAGAACAACTTCAGTGTAATTTAAGATGCATTTAGAGATTCTTTAAATGTTAGACAAGAAACGAAGACAAATTACTTCAGAATTAAAAGGAAACACATTGTGTACATGAAGACACAGGCTTCCTGTGATTCGCCAGACTGACGTTTGATCATGTGATCAGATGAGGGAAGATTGCTTCAGAAATGTAAAGCTGAATCAGTTTGTTGTCTTTTGGCAACAATATCAGCCACTATTTAAAAGACTTCTCTAGGTTTTTATTGAAGACATCTAAAGTGAGTTTTACTGTTTTTGTTGTCCAGATGTTTTGTAAGCATTTGTGTTGTCTCTTCTCTAGGCTTCTGCATTATAATGACTTCTAAAGATGGACCCCAGTGATCTGAATGCTGTCAGACTGAATACGTGACAATTTTTGCAATTTGTTTAATAAACTTTGACCATGAGAACCATTATACAGCTGTTCCAGTGTCCGTTTGTTCCGCGTCTCACAGTCCGTCTTCAGAAGTGAAGCTGCGGTAAAGCTTTTAAAGTGAACGTTCAGTTTTTATTCAGTTTAACTGAATACTTTTCATAATATTCTTCCATAGCAGCTTTATCAAAAACAAGATCTTTTTAAATCATTACAATGAACACTTGAAGATCACATGTTCACAACTGACCAGCAGCGCTGCGATTAAACCATCCTGTGACCGTCACTGTTTCTGAAAGTCTCTTCTGCTCACTAAAGCCGCATTTATTTGATCAAAAATACAGTAAAACAGTAAATATTATTCCAGTGTAAATCAGCAGTTTTCTATCTGAATATATAGTAAAGTGTAATTTATTCCTGTGATTTTCAGCATCATTACTCCAGCCTTCAGTGTCACATGATCCTTCAGAAATCATTCTAATATGATGATTTGATTATAATCAATGCTGAAAATAGTGAAATCACTTTTTTCAGGATTCTGTTCAAAAGAACAGTTTATTAGAGAGAATCTTTGGTAACATTATAAACGTCTTTACTGTCACTTCTTCATCCTCACTGACCACAAACTCTTGAACGGTAGTGAAAATATTCCTTGCAGTCTTTCATTAATACTAATGCAATAATTATGAAATCCTAATAGGTGAATTCTGTCTTTCCTGAAAGAAAAGAGAAGGGACAAAAAAAGTTTATTTTTTATTTTGTATAAAAATCTTTACAGAAAAAATACCAGCCTGATTCTTTTTTAGATGATTCTTCAGGCACACACACACACACACACACACACACACACACACACACACACACACAACCTGAGGAGCAAGAGTGTGAAACATCAGTTATTAATCAGAGTAAATGAGGCAGGAAGAGCTGCCGAGTCTGATCTCATTCGTCAACAAAAGTCCGTGTCAGAAGATGGTCAGATGTTAGGAAGCGTACCGCGGTCATTTCCGCATGGTGAGCATGGCATTGACGTCCCACAGGAGGTTCCTCATCTGGTCCATCAGCACCTTCATCTCCTGGTTCTTCTGCCTCACTTTCTGTTAAAAAAAAGAAATCAATACTTTTATTCATCAAGGACACATTAAACTGATCAAAAGTCACAAGTTGAGCAGCAAATCATCATATCAGAATGATTTCTGAAGGATCATGTGACACTGAAGACTGGAGTAATGATGCTGAAAATTCAGCTTTGATCACAGGAATAATTTACACTTTACTATATATTCACATAGAAATAGATATATATATATATATATATATATTCAGCATGATGTATTTCAGAGCATTCGTATGTTCAGAGACGGTGATGATCGTCTATGAAACAAACCTCTAGAACTTCCTGTCTCTCCTGGATCACCGCTGGGCTGCACGGCTCGACCCGCACCGCTGCCGTCTCCTCCGACACGTACGGAACCAGCTGGACGGAAGGAAGCACACGCATTATTGAAATATCATCTGTGATCATATCTGCGTTTCCAAACAGAGTTTGATTTAACTTGAGCGCAAAATAAGAATATGACACAAAACATCTGAGAATAAAGCAGTTTCCATCCCATGTGTTCAAGAGAACAAAATCATCACTTCCTGTGAAACTAACCCAAAATATCAGTAATAAAAATGGAAGCTGCTCTTTGTCCTCCATCATAAATGAGTTTGTACACAATAAACGCTGTCATGTGATCCGGCGTTCGGATGCTGGTGTTCGGGAACACAATCGTGTGAGACGCTCCTGGAGGAATTAAACCAAATCATCCTGATGACAGACTTTGACTTTCAGAACCACCAAACCAACATTTGAGATGCCGCGATGCCATTGGTCCGCTGGTTAGTGCAGTTATCCAATCACAGCCTTCAATTAAAATAAAATGTATTAAATGAATTCTGAGTCTAATCAGAACAAGTGCAACACACGTTTAAAGGGTTAGTTCACCCAAAAATGAAATTGAAAATCAGAACTCTGCTTCATGAATCTTTAGTTTCGAATCAGTGGTTCAGAGTGTGTATCAAACTACCAAAGTCACATGATTTCAGCAAATGAGGCTTCGTTACATCATAATAGTTTCAAAATTTCAATGGTTCACCACTGGGGGGCGCTCTGAACCACTGATTCAAAACTGGAGATTCGTAAAGCTTCGAAGCTTCATGAGCACTAGAGATTGTTGAATAAAGTGGTTATTTTTGTTTTGTTTTTGCGCACAAAAGTATTCTGGTCTCTTCATCACATTAAGGTTGATCCACTGCAGTCACATGACTGTTTTTAACGATGTCTTTAGTTCCTTTCTGGACCTTGAAAGTGTTGATTATATTGCTGTCTATGGACGAGTCTCTCAGATTTCATCAAAAATATCTTAATCTGTGTTGTGAAGATGAATGAAGGTCTGACGGGTGTGGAACGACATGAGGGAGAGTAATTAATGACAGAAATGATCATTTGTGGGTGAACTAACCCTTACAGCTAAGAACAAGTGTAGCAGACGTGTCTGTGTTGTGCATCAATCATCATCATCATCAGCCTGACCTCAGCCGGAGACTCCTGGAGGTCAGGGGTCATCTCCACACAGCGCTCATACAGCAGACGCAGCTTACGGAAGAGCAGGGTCAGCTGACGCAGGTGTTCCTGCAGCTTCCCGAAGCGGTCCTGATAGGCCGCCTGACTCTGCGTCACGCCGTTGGGAAGCTGGAGAGAGAGAACGCTCTTCATCAAACTCATGTCAACATAGAAAACAATATTAAAATATAGATTTTATTCCAAATGTTTGGCATCTTTTATTTTTAATGTTTGATCATTTTCATACATCTTTAACTGTCAATATAAAGTGAGAGATGTTCTCCTCATGATACGGTCATGTGACGTCTAACCTGACGTGATCGATCGATTATTGAGGAATTATATTCTGCAGAGCTGAAAGATCTCGATAACGACAGCAGTGCTTCTGAACTGATATAATAACAATATATTATTCCTTCAAACACACGTTTATTATTTTAGTTATTATGTTAGTTTGTGCTTTCAGACACTGCTCTGATTTTGGGGAATATTGATATTAAGACATTTCTATGACAAGAAAAACTTGCTTTGGTAAATCATAATTATGACAAATTTTGACATAAGTCTTAATTAAACTTAAAAAAAGAAAATTATGAATTTCTATCAATGACTTTTTAAATCAATTTCAATGTAGTTTGTCATAATTGTGACTTTTCTAAGTCAATTTTCACCTTTTTAATGTTATAATTACTATGTATGTCATAATTTTGCTTTTTTAATATCATCGACTTTTTGTCAGAATTTTTACTTTAAGTCATTTTGATTTCATAGGCTTGTCATAATTTCAACTTTTTGCCAATTTTGACGTTTTATCATTTTCGACATTCATTTTACAACTTTCGACTTGTTATAATGACTTTTAATATAATATTGTCATAATTTAGACTGTCATAATGTCGATTTAGTATGTCAATTCCGAGTTTGTCATAATTTAGACTTTTTAATGTTATATAACATTTTAATATATTATTTTTGTCACAATAAATTATAATAGTAATTTAGATTAAATGTCTTTTTTATTTTAATGTCATAATTATTACATTCAAAGTCATAATTTCGACTTTCTATATCAATTATGAAAGCATGATATTTTTTATGTGCCATTAAAGGGTTAGTTCAACCAAAAATGAATATCCTGTCATTAATCACTCTCCCTCATGCCGTTCCACACCCGTAAGACCTTCATTCATCTTCAGAACACAAATTAAGTGTTTTGAAATCGGCCATCACTATAAGTCGTTATTTTGTTTTTTTGGCGCACCAAAAATATTCTCGTGGCTTTATAATATTAATATTGAACCACTGTACTCACATGACCTGATTTAAATATGTTTTTAGTACATTAATGGATCTTGAGAGAGGAAATGTCATTGCTCAGGCCTCACTGAGCCATCGGATTTCATCAAAAATATCTCAATCTGTGTTCTGAAGATGAACAAAGGTCTTACGGGTGTGGAACGACATGAGGGAGAGTAATTAATGACATTATTTTCGTTCATGGATGAACTAACCCTTTAATAGTCTTGATATGATCAAAGTCAAATAAGGTACATGGATCATCATCATCATCATCATTTCACAATGAAGCAACTCTGAGTAAGTGTCGTGTGTGTGTGTGTGTGTGTATGAGTGAGTGTGTGTGTTCTGGAGCACAGGTGTGTGTGTGTGTGTGTGTGTGTGTGTGTGTGTGTGTGTATGAGTGAGTGTATGAGTGAGTGTGTTCTGGAGCACAGGTGTGTGTGTGTGTGTGTGTGTGTGTGTGTATGAGTGAGTGTGTGTGTGTGTGTGTGTGTGTGTGTGTATGAGTGAGTGTGTTCTGGAGCACAGGTGTGTGTCTCTCACCTGAGTGGCGCGCGTGATCTGGAAGATCTCCATGGTGCGCGTGACGATGTCCTGGACGGTCTCCTGCCCGATGCGGCACAGGTAGACGGGCGAGATTTCCCGCAGAGCGCCCTGTGGAGGCATCCCGGGCTGCTGCTGCTGCTGCTGCTGAGGGGCCATGACCGGCAGCCCCGGGCCCAGGCCCTTCTGAGGGAGCGAAGCAGACATCTGCACAGAGCACTACTGAGGGCACTAGCGCGCGCACCTCCTTATTTATGAATGGACGGAGCACAGAATTAATTCAGCGCTTCAGATTCGAAAAACGAACTTTGTGTAGAAACTCACTGATGTTTCGCGTGATCCTTCAGCTGTGTAATCTTTGAGGATAACAACAATACCTCCTAAAAATTAATGCAGGACTTCTTCACTAGATCGCACTCCGTTTCAAACAGACGAGCGTTAGCTATCGCTTACCGCGTCACTTCCTGTTTCATGTGTCACATGGAGAAAATCATATCTGTTTATTTTATTTTTAAGTCATTAATTTAATTTAATGTTTTATATTATGTGTACTATTACTATTATTATTTATAGTATATTAATGTTAATATTTGTATTATAAAATAACATAATAGTAATATTTGTTCTATAATTATGTGACTAATGTGCCTTGCTTTATTACTTTGCCATTATACAAGTAGGCTTTACATTATCAGTAAAATAAAAAAGTCTCTTATTTTCACAGTTTCGTATTTCATTTCAATGATACTGAGATTTTTCATTTTTAATGTTATTTGCAAAATCACGTGCACACTTTTTCGTTAACCATACTCTTATTTTGAAATCGAGCACACTCGTTGTGTCTCGCGAGGTTTTCCGTCTCCACGTAGCGTCGGCGCGTGTCCGATAATCTGCTGCTCCAGGTTTGTTCTGTTTGTGTTATAAATGTGACTTTTTGATTTGTTTTGCTCTAGTATGTATAATTTACTTCATATATGTTGAGATAATTTTGAAAAATGTTTAGTTTTGTGTTTTCTCGCTACTCAGTCAACTCCTAACGTATTAATTCTTTATAATACAATAATAAAAACATTAAGCAACCGTCACTGACCTTTACAGCTCTCTGATTTAACCTTTAACCTCTCACCGTGCTGATTTAGCCTTAAATAGAAATTATTATATGAGATAAAAGTCCAAAGTCAGACACACTAAGTGGTTGAGATAAAAGTCGAAATGAAGCGATAAAGTCGAAATTAAAATCTATTTACTAGATTAAAATATCGAAATTATGACTTTCCATCATAATGACATTTTTTAGTCATAATTTCCACTTTTTAATGTGATGATTATGACTTTTTCGGTCGTAATTTCAATTTAGTATGTCATATTTTTGAGCTCTCTGTCATAATTTCGACTTTTTGACGTCTTAGCCTGACCTGAACTCTTGACCTGTTAACCTTTTAACAGGTCAAGTCCTTTTTTCAGTCCTGAAGCATCATGGGACTGAAGTCGTCACTAACAGCGTATCTCCTGGTGGTGTTTACAGGTTGGTCCAGAGGATGGCAGAGAACGGGTGTCATCTCTCCCCCCCGCAGTGTCCGTCCGGCACGGATCCGGATGCAGCCGAAGGGTCCGGTGGCCTGTCTCCGTCTCAGAGAGAGGTTCTGGAGCGCTGTCTCCACGCTCTCACTCACGCCAAGAACGACAGCCACGTTTTAGCAGCGCTGCTCCTGGTAAACACCAGCTCATCCTCTTCATCCTCATCTTCATTAGTGATCGACGACATGTTTGATCTGAGAGAGCAGTGACCAGCGGCTGATTGTGACGTCACAGTATTTGATTTAAAGTCCCATGATTTCATTTATTTCACTGTTTATTCTACATGATTTATTACATCATCACTGTGTTAAATTCACGCTCATAATCTTGAGTCAGAATATCTGCAGCATCTCTTCTCTTCTCTGATGATGAGGGCGGGGCAACCTGTCACTCACATGAGATCCACCAATAGCAAACCACAACCATCCAATCAATTCCCCACAGACAAAATCAAGCCTTTGTTCTTGTTTCACTCTGATATACGACACAGTAATGCTGTAAGACGTGTTCATTCACTGCTCAATATTCTTCAGTTCTCAGTTCTTTAGACAAAACTGTTAAAGACGGTAATGAAGGCTCTCGCTCTGCGTTCTCAAATGAAAGGCAAAATAAAAGTCCACTTCTGACACGTATTGGCCAAACAGAGAAACTCGGCTGATGGCGATAATTCAAAAATACCAAATATCAGTCGTGCGCTAGAAAACATGAGTGCGTAACTGTGTTTCCATCCACATATTTTTATGTGCATTTAGGGATATCACATGAAAAACGGATGGAAATGCCAAGATGTGCATAAAACACATGTGACCACCTCAGCAGAGGCTGTGATTGGATAACTGCACTAACCAGCGGACCAATGGCATCGCGGCATCTCAAATGTTGGTTTGGTGGTTCTGAAAGTCAAAGTCTGTCATCAGGATGATTTGGTTTAATTCCTCCAGGAGCGTCTCACACGATTGTGTTCCCGAACACCAGCATCCGAACGCAAGATCACATGACAGCGTTTATTGTGTACAAACTCATTTATGATGGAGGACAAAGAGCAGCTTCCATTTTTATTACTGATATTTTGGGTTAGTTTCACAGGAAGTGATGATTTTGTTCTCTTGAACACATGGGATGGAAACTGCTTTATTCTCAGATGTTTTGTGTCATATTCTTATTTTGTGCTCAAGTTATTAAACACAGCTGTTGTTTCTCTTGCGTTTAGATCACGAGGTTGTGTCCAGCAGGACAGCTGGATTCCGGGACTCTCCATCGGATCTTTGAAGCGGTGGGCTTGAATCTGCCCGCACGCCTCCTGGTCACAGCGTTCCGGGGCGACGACAGCTCCGGTCTGCCGCCGGAGGACTTGATCTCTCTGGGCGCGGCTCTCCTGGCTGCTCTCAGCACGGACGCAGGCATGGTCGCTCATCCGCAGCTCCTCAGCACCGTCCCTCTGATCCTGAGCGTCCTGGAGAACGGCCCGACCCGGACACAGAAACGCACACAAGCGACGCATGAATCCGAGAGCATCTCTGGATCCCAAACTGGAAGTGCTGCGGATTCTCCGACCGCCCTGGACGAGGCTTTGGCCTGCGACTGCTACCAGGTGCTGAACGCTGTCTGCGCTTTACCGCACGGCCCCGAGCAGCTGCTGACCCGCGGGGCGGTTCTGGCTCTCAGCAGAGCCGTTCTCAAGAATCAGACTCTCAGCCGTGAGAAAGGGCTGCCGCTCCTGGGACACCTGTTGTCTTCCGGCGTAAGACTGCGGGCTTGGGAGAGACACTTGTCTGATCTTCTCTCGCTGTTGGGGACCGTCTCGCAGAACTTCTGCCAAGCTTCGGATCAGGCCCGACTGGAGATGTGCTCAAATATGCCACTGTTTCTCCCTCCGCCCGGGGTCGAGTCGGAAAGCCCGGTGCTGAAGGAGATTGTGGGTAATCTGTGGGCTTCGCTGCGGCCGTTGGTTCAGGGCAGAATCAGCCCAGAGCATTTAGGCCCGGTGTTGGTGCTGTCTGCGTGCCTCCTGGATCTGTGCGGATGGGAGTCCACGGGACCTCCTAAATTCTGTTGCTTGCTGGTGAACCGGGCGTGTGTGGAGGTGAGGATGGGTCTGGAAGAGCCGCCGGGCACGGAAATCTCCCCGCAGCTGCAGCACACGCTCACCGCCTGCTATCGCATCATGGAGGCGGCTATGGAGCAAGCCTGCAGCCAGGGGGCGCCGTCGAGCCCGGCCCTGCCACAGACTGCCATCGCCGGCCTGAGTCTGCAGCAGAGCCGACAGGTGCTGGGAGTCCTGGAGGAGGCCTTCTCCGCGGAGATATACCATCTGAAACAGGTGCGGAGGAAAGAAACACACGCGTCACTGTTCAGACGTTTGGCTTTATAATGTTTTTGAGTCATGAACCGTCAACCAAAGCTGCGTTTATCTGATCAAAAATACAGTAAAACTGTGAAATATTATTCCAGTGTAAAACAGCTGTTTTCTATGTGAATATATAGTAAAGTGTAATTTATTCCTGTGATCAAAGCTGAATTTTCAGCATCATTACTCCAGTCTCCAGTGTCACATGATCCTTCAGATTGTGCTGCTTCATTATATATTTGTTTTCAGGATTCTTTGATGAATTCATTTCAAAAGAACAGCATCAGAAATCTTTTGCAACATTATAAATCTTTACTGTCACTTTTGATCAATATAATGCATTTTTGCTGAATAAAATGATTAATTCCTTTCCAAAAAACTCAAACCTTTGGTCGGTTCTGTATATGATATTAGAATTCTCTTCAGTTTAACTGAATGTAAACTGAAATTATGCTTTCATGTTATAAAATGATAAACTTTTTCTCCATCAGGTGGAACAGACGGCCTACGACGACCCGTTTCTGTTCGCCACTTTCCGCTCGCTCTGCGCTTGGCTTGCTGAAGAAACCTCGTGTCTGAAGGATGATGTCATCGACCTCCTGCCTTTCCTCATTGGCTATGCTAAGAGTCACTTTAAGGGAGGGGCAGAAGGCAAGGGGCTTGCTGATTGGATGTCAAAGATGTCCCTCAGCAGTAGTTCACATGACGGGACGTGGAGCAGAGAAGCGGCGCTTAGGTAAGACGTGCCTTTTCTGAAAGAGGAGTCATGATGCTTTATTTCTTCAGTGTGTGACGTTTGAGCAGGAAAACGTTCCTCCAGCGGCAGTTCTTCTCTATATCTGTTCCTGAAACGCCTCCATCTTGAGTTTCTTCACAATATTCCTCATTTAAATAATTAATGCGCAGAATAAAGGGGCGGGGCCTGGTTGAGTTAGTTAGTAGTGTGTTGAAACTGGCGGTTATGGTAAGGGGCGGGACATTTCCCTAATGACCAATCACAACACACTGATCCAGCCGACCAATCAGAGCACATTGTGCTTTTCAGAAGGAGGGGCTTCATAGAGACAGGAACTAAACAGAGCGTTACTGACAGACTGGGAAGAGAGGAGCTGAACAATGGAGAATATGAGGAGAATAATCATCTGTTCTAGTAGAGACAAAAACAACATCAAGACTTTGAAAGACTATGTTCTGTTTCTTAGATATCTTCTGCCAGCTCTGTGTCATCTCTCCGCTGAAGACGGGCCGCGGCGGGTTCTTCTCTCTCTGGACACTCCAGCATTGCTTGTGGATTTTCTGAGCAAAGGTTGGGCGTCTTTGAGAGGTCAGAGCGGGAAGACGGTGACCCGAGACCCCAGTCTAGAAACGGCGTGTTCAGCTTTACTCAACTTCACCGTCACCGAGCCGGAGCGGGTCAGGTACACAGCAGAACTTCCTCACAGCAGAGGTTCATCCTGTGACCTCGACTTGATGCACTGTTTCCTTTCTCTCTCAGGACTGATCCTTGTTTCGTCGCTCTGGAGGACATGCTGAGCGAGGCACTTCCTGTTCTTCTGCATAAGCCACGCCTCTTGGTCTTCGCAGCAAACTGTTGCACTTTGGGTCTGATGATTGGCAGACTGAAGTCCGCCTCCACAGGTACTGTTGGTTCATCTGAACGGTTATGAATTTCATAAAGAGGTTTTAGTGAAAAGGTAAATAAGTGCTTGGCAGGATTACTAAAACCATTAAATGATAATAATTATTATTTGATTTTATTTCAGCCAAAGCAACATTTCTTATTTTTGTTTAGTTTAAGTATTAAAATAAGTAAAACTAAAAGTTTATAAAAATGATATAAACACATTTTAAAAAAATAATAATAAAAATTTCAAAACTGCACTACACAATTGTTAAAATATAAAAATATAATCTAATTCGAAATCTAGAATATATCCAAAATATAGGAAAAAAGGTTTTTTTTAGAGGGAGAGCAAGTTATTGCATTATGATGAAATGTTTTGAATATGATTGAAAAATATCTTAATAATGTCCACTGATGAAATATTTACAATACAAAAATGTGTAAGTTAATAAAGGAATTTTAAATGTTAATGAATGCATAAAAATATGAATTTGTAAAATATTACATATACATACTTATTAAATAATAATCATATTTTAAAAATGTATTTAGATTTTTCTTTTAAATGCTACAAAAAACCTTATTTTGTAGCATTTAAAAGAAAAATCTAAATACATTTAGATTTTTAAATGTAAATGTAAATACATTTACATTTATTTAATTTTTTGTTATATATTATATCTTAAATCTGCGTAATGTTTTGGCTTGTTGTTGCTGGTTAATAACTGTTTCTTGAATCCCTGCAGAACTTGGTCAGCGCCGTTTCTTCTCCTCGGCTCTGTCTTTCCTCCTGAGCGCTGTGGACAGGTCCGGACAGGCTTCGGAAGCGGCCCGGATCAGTGTCCCGTGGGAGGAGTGCTGGGAGGAGGCCGGAGAGCTCTGGAGGCTCGGTCTGCAGGCTCTGGCCGGCTGTGTTCGAGTCCAGCCCTGGATAACCGGCCTGATCCGGGAGGACGGATGGCTGAAGAACATCTTCGCTCTGCTGGGATCCAGCGGGCGTCTGCCGGACCGACCCTCGCAGGAGGCTCTAGAGGAGGTCCTGTGCGCCGTCGCCAAACAGTGTCCGGTGTGTCGCGCGGACATTAGAGAACTGGTCAAGAGCTCAAGCTGTGGATCTCTTCAGGAAATGCCGCAGCTGAGCAGAATCCTGCCGGAGTAAATGTGCGAATAAATACATTAAATAAGACTGTATAAGCACTTACTGTAATGCCATATTTGTCTGTTTATCATATTAAATACAAAAGGATTTGTAATACAAACACTCTGCGGCCAAAGCATATCCAGAATGTTGAATAAAAATATTTTTTCTTTTGGAGCTATTTATGTTATGTTGATCCAGTAGGTCAGCTTGTCGAGTACAGCGAGAGTTTGATTCCCAAGAAAGGAAATCCTGGTAGAAATGTGCCTGGAATTCACTGCAGGTCACTTCGACATTCATCACCTGACCGTGTTTCAGTGCTGTGTGTCGGTGTGTCCTGTAGGTGGCGTCATTACTGCAATCAAACAGACCAGGAATGATTTTAGTAACTGTCAATCAAAATTGCACAGCATTTTTATTATTATTTATCATGAATATTTTAGGGTAAAATCACCATTACGTTTATAATATATGTATACATTTTATTTATTTTTGCAGTTTTTTGGTCCTGTGGTGTGAAAGAATCCTGAAAAATAAAATGAATCATGTTTTCCACAAGAGTATTATGCAACAACATTGATAATAATCATAAATGTTTCTTGAGCAGCAAATCATCTCCTGGTTCTTCTGCCTCACTTTCTGTAAAAAAAAAAAAAAAAAGAAATCAATACTTTTATTCATCAAGGACACCTTAAATTGATCAAAAGTCACAAGTTGATCATCAAATCATCATATTAGAATGATTTCTGAAGGATCATGTGACACTGAAGACTGGAGTAATGATGCTGAAAATTCAGCTTTTGATCACAGGAATAAATTACACTTTACTATATATTCACATAGAAAACAGCTGATTTACATTGGAATAATATTTCACTGTTTTTACTGTATTTTTGATCAAATAAATGCAGCTTTGATGAGCAGAAGAGGTCTTAACTGCATCTGCAATAATTACACCAGATTTATGTTTCCAGTGTCACTGCTTTAAAAATCAATCACATGTCAATGTCACGTCATTTCAGCAAAACTGTGGTCACGTGATTTTGTTTTGGCTCTTCTTAACCACATAATGCTTAATGAATTAAAGGTAATAGACAAAAAAAAAAAACAGATAAATGAAGATCAACAGAGATCTGAATTAAGTGTCTCAAACACTGACCTGCCTAGAGAGCATTTTTGGGGAAAATGATCATTTGTATTTTATGAACTTGTTTGTATAATCGTAAATGTAGTTAAGAGAGAATGTGAAACATAACAGTTCATGAAACATGTGACCTAACGCTGACATACAAAGAAATATAATAATTAAATAATTTAATTGTCCAGAAAACATTTCAATCTTTCAGCTAAAATCATGGACTTTTGCTTAATTGTGTTCATTTGTTTATTCAACATTTAAAGAGCAAAATATGATGATGCTCCATTTTTACATTTGAAGGGTAAAATTAACAACAAAAAACAATCTAAAACTTTAGTTCAGTTGCTGTAAGTGTGTAATAAATGAATTAGCTGGTCATTTTTTTTTTAAATCTGATAGTATAAATTTAAAAATGAAGTTGAAATTGGTTAAATTTGATGAGTTAAATGGAAAACATGTTCGACTTATTGATCATATCATTTTACAGTATTTTGTCCTTCATCAAAAAATGCTAAAATGAAGAAATGCAGCCATTTTCTGCTCTTAAACCTTCAAACATCATGACTTTTGTCTCTCTGAAGTTTATCCTCCGCCCATCAGCCCCTCTCTCTCTCTCTCTCTCTCTCTCTCTCTCTTTTGTCAATAAAGCTCGTGTCTGTCGGAGTCTCTCGGTTCAGACTCTCTTCTCTCCGTCTTCAGTTCAACTTTATCCAGAATCAT
Source organism: Chanodichthys erythropterus (assembly GCF_024489055.1). NCBI lineage: Eukaryota > Metazoa > Chordata > Actinopteri > Cypriniformes > Xenocyprididae > Chanodichthys > Chanodichthys erythropterus. The sequence goes on from NC_090235.1 coordinate 15,558,841, forward strand.
GTTGTGGAAATCCCGGACCAAGACAGAGCCGTACTGCTTACAGGTAGGCTGTTATTAGCCTCTCAGATTTACTACAGAAACCCGAAGATTTATTTATTTATTTTTTAACTGTGAAAACAAAGTTTTGATGGCTATATAGTAAACCTATTACTTTAGATAGTCACGTGATAAAATCACGTTTAGAAACAATATTCTCCGTTCAGAACCGGTTTATAAAAATCATATATATATATATATATATATTTAAAATCGAATAATAATCAGTAAAGTTTTGATGAAGCAACAAACCAGTAAAAAGCTTTTTTTCGAATCAGAATGAATTAATTTAGGGAATTAATTAATGTCCCTTTAAGGTGCCCCCCCTCCCCCTCAGTGTAGCGCTATAAGAGCTCGTGATGATGATGATGAACACAGTCTGATATAGAGCTTCATACATCACTGGGCTCGTGCATGGAGTGCGCGTGTCCGCCTGTGATCGCGCGCTGTTACTGATTTTACGCGTAAAATATATTTCTGATCTCGAGTGTGTCCAGATGTTAGTCCACACCTACTCCAGCATGGTGAGTGAAACTCTGACCTGATGGACTGAGTGTGTGTGTGTGTGTGTGTGTGTGTGTGTGTGTGTGTGTGTGTGTGTGTGTGTGTGTGATATGGCAGAAAAGTGTTGGATTGGAGATGTGTCACATGCTGCCACTGACTGAACCAAGATAACAAACTGTCTTTATCTGACTTGATCTTCAACAAAGACAATCATTAAACTCGTTTATTCTCATGATGAAAAACAACAATTAAGATTTCTTTCGCTCCGAAAAATCGAATAGACAGAAATAATACAGAAACAAATAAAAAGTAAAATAATAATATAATAATCATTAAAAAAAAAAAAAAAATAGATAAATGTGAACAGAAATAAAATGATTCTCTGTAAAATGACAGGGTTTCAATCGTAATATCCGAGAAACTGGAGAAATGAAAATGAACTGCGTGTTTTTCTGCGCCTCTAATCCTGTAAAGCGGTAAAGATATTAATTATTATTCTGTCAATCCTAATTGTTTAAAACAGACACTCTTATTTCTGGAGCATTTGTTAAGCCATCAGAATTTTTAATTAGTATGTTTATAATTAATAATAGGCTAGTATGATTAACGACCACTAATTTAATACACTGAAATACAGAATATATAATTCAAACAAATCAAATGAATATAGTTATCTTTCCAGGAACACCTGACATGAAAATGTAATAAATTATGCTAATTACAATAACTATTTACAAACAGCTCATAATTAACAAAGAGGCCTAATTAGGCTTCATATGTACTGTGTATAAAAATCAACTCATTTTCGAAACTTAAAAATAATCTGGTCAAACCGAACTGAATTTAATTACTGATTTAAACACTTTCCTTGACAACGTGATCTTCCTCTCAGCAGTTTATTAATTAGTCACTTTAATTATCAGTATGCTGCAGACCGTCAGTGTTGTGTTCTGACCCACAGGACCGCGCGGACGGACTGTCCAGCTCCTCTCCCAGCGGCCGGCTCTCGCAGCTCTCCTCGCTGAACCAGGCGGCCTATTCCTCGGCTCCGCCTCTCTGCCACACTCCGGCGTCCGACTTCCAGCCGCCCTACTTCCCACCTCCATACCCCCAGTCCTCGCTGTCTTATTCCCAGAGTCAAGACACCGGATACCCGCATTTACCGGACCCCTATCCGTCCATCAACTCCCTCCACCAGCACCAGCAGGCGGCGTGGCACTCCCAGCGCTCGCGCTCCGAGGACGCGGGGCTTCTGTCGCAGTCACACCGCGCTCTGAGCTTAGATCCGCGGCGGGAGTATCCGGGCGTCCCGCGGCTGCTCCATCATGGACTGGGAGAAGGAGCCGCGGCGCTGGGAGAAGGTCCTCTGGGGATGCACGCGATGGCTCACCACGGACTGGACGACATTCAGGTGAGTTTAAGCACTTTATCTTTAGTTTTTCTGTTTGAATTATGATCAATACAACAACAACAACAAAAAAAAAAAACAAAAAAATTATGAAATTTGTTGCCATTAAAAGGCCAAGAATGTTTTAAGAAATATTAATTATTTTACACATTTCCATAAAATGATGAAATAAACATTTCAGGCATAATTCTAGACATATTTGTCTATTTATTGGTTATTTGTTTTAGAATAGGAGACATTTTAGCGTGTTGAAAATTAATAATACAAATGTTTGTTTTCTTTTTTTGTTTTTTTACATGAAACGGAAATATAAATATCTCCTATATAACGATTTATTTTATAATGTTATTTGATGCATGAGTGCTTTAGTGTTTTTCTGCCGTGATGACTCTCGTTTGAAAATTCATTTTGTACTTTAAAATATTTAATAAAACATTGTTAACAGCTCCTCTATATTTAATAGTGTATGTCCTTGTCTAAAACGGATGAATATATTTACACATGTATAATTTAAAAAAGCTATTAAAAGGAAAACAGATTTACAGCTCCTGAAATACTCTTCGATTCCTGAAATCTTAAAAATAAGAATTTTAAATGTAAAATGTGCTGCAAAAGTGGATATAGCGACTGATGTTTTATATTTTAGATGTTTATGACATTTTTCATCTTTTGATAACAGTCAATTATATTTGCACGTAAAAATGAAATGATTCTCAATTAAAAGTTTCCGTACTGAATGATTTATGGCGCATAATAAAACAAATCATGATGCAAAAGTCTTACAATTAATTTCACTTCAGACTACTAATTCAAGAAGGGAAATTCTCTAAAAAATAGATATTAGTCATAAGAGATACAGTACAGTTTAAAGCCATCAGAATTTATTTATTTTAAAAGTAAAGTATTTTTTAAATTCCCTGTGAATTGTCAGTAACAGATTCAGTTCTTCAGAATCTGGTTTTGTTCTGTCAGTCTTTCATTAGTTGCAGGTGCAGAATGAGTTCAGTGTGTCCGTCTCTGACTCTCACAGCGAGTCCAATCGGTTTCTCGGTCAATTATCCAACAAACAACTGGACTGATGATGGCGCGTGTCCGAGAGCCGAGTCTGACGGGAACGAGCCTGATAGTTTAATTTACCATAAAGCGACAAATAAGCGTAAATGTTGTTTTGTTTTTTTTACTTAGTCCTGCGACAAATTGGTAAATATCAGAACGATCTATATCGTTTTATTCATGCATCGCTTTCAAATCACATACAATAGTTTAACGTGAGTAGCCTACAAATAAATAAAAATGTTTCCACTTTATTTCTTATTGATGCTGCACGTGACATCACGAGGCCTAAAAACATTTTTATTAATTTCTATGAATAAAGAGTATCTACTGAGTTTAAATAAAGGAACATAATGTAATAAAATAATTGTAAATCTTAGCAGCAGCATTTTTAGAATAATTAATTTCCAAATAAAAAATTTTTATGCACAACAGTGTGATCTAATCATAATTAGCATATTTTACAGATAAACATGTTTATAGTCAATGTTTTATCAGGAATATTGATAATGATAATAAGCTCTTGTCCCTGATCTAAAATAAATGTCAGGTGTAGTTTGGGGAGATTAAATTAAGTGCACTCAGTAGTGCTCTTGTGTTTCAGCAGGGTATGGAGGAGGCGTCAGCGCTGGGGATCCTGGACCATTCAGTCATCAAGAAAGGTGAGAGTCTGACACACACACACACACACACACACACACACAATAATTCAGCTCTGCAATTTCATTTGAAGTCAAGAAATCCTGTATTTCTGCCTCCTTCACCCTTCAGGCAGTGTCTGTTAATGAACTGTTCATGGTCATGTGAGAGAAAGAGGGGGATTAGAAACCGGCGAATGGAGGAAGAGAGCAGATAATAAAGTTGTGAAGAATTCAGAGCATCACTGTTCTCTTCCACTTACGAGACCGGAGAGTTAATAAGAATAGCTTCTGAACACTTTCACTCCAGCGTGTTTTCATTTGCATTTATTTCAGATTTATTGCATATGTTTCGTGTTTTATGAGATCTCGCATATTTACCGAGCAGCAGAATGGATGAATGGATGGATGTAGGGAGATTTGTGTGTGGAGAAGAAACCGAAGCCTACACGAATAAACGGATCTGCTCTCACGGCTCGGCCGCGCGCTCAGAGCTGGAGCGGAGACGCGCACACCGCCCACAGGAGCAGAAACCAACACTACAGTAGGGGATAGAGATCATATAACTGAAGCGTGAGTGTTTGTGCCAATCCACGGAGAGGAGGAGAGTGTCGCGTAGCAACTACTTCACAAACATTTGCATTCGGCTTGACTTTCTGCAAGAGAATCATTACTTTTGAATAGTGAGTGAATTATACAACGACTTTCAGCACAGTCAATATTAAAATAATTTCCGTCTGTCGTTTTCTAACAGTTTTAAACAAAATAGCCTACTAATTTTGTGTAGGCCTGGTCTACTTATATTTGTGCTAAATCTAGCCTATAATAAAGTCAAAATGACTGCATTTTTGATGACATCGCTAATGTAAAACGTGCAGTTATTTCCTCAGGCGTTTTTGGCCATTTTTAGCGCATGTTGAATTTTGTTGCTGAAATGTTTAAAAACGCTGTTTAAACGTATACATTTATGTCCTGTAGGGCCTAAAAATGCATACTTTTAATGTCTTTTAACACATTCTTCCTTCATTTTGTGCGTGTTCCTTTCCGTGCTATCGGAATTATCGTAAAAACGAGTTTCCTAGTTGGAATTTGGACATGAATGCCCTCTCAAGTCGTATTTATTCTGGGAAACCCAAAGATGATTTTGATACCCGAGTTTGTGATTTGGGTGGGACACTGTAAACATGGCGGAGGCGAGAACGAGTGCTGCTGTAACTGGTATTTTCCACAACAGCGACATCAGCTTGTGTTTTCATCGAGTATTTAGACTATATATGATTAATCATTTGAGGAATACTGTATGTTGTTTTATTCATAGCATATTGACCGAAATGACAGAATCTAGCGTAAAACAAATGCGAAATATCAAAATTAAATATATTCAATAGGTACATTTTGGCTTTAATAAGATTTTCTCAAGAAATAGCCAAGAATAAACCTGGTGTCCTCCATGATTCCTGTTCTTTCCAACAACAGAGCATTTCACGACTTCTAAAGTGGGAAGTAGGAAATTTCCGACATCAGGTGAAGGCCGAATCACTCCCATCTCAACAGAGCTGATGCTTGACCTGCTAAAGTGTCCAAAACCTCTCTAAATCCAGCCGTCAGACCAGTAAACCACCTTGGGCTGGTTTTCCTCATCCGGGTCGTGTCTCCCTCCACCTCTCCAGTTTCTGAATCATTCACAGACCAGCGGATTTTCCTAATACATGCGTTCTCTGCACCTTCTCCTATTGAAGCCACCCACACAGATGGAAACGCTCCATAAGCGTCCGCGAGGATAATCTAAACAAATGAAGGTTTTTAGGAATGATTTTACAAAGACTCAAATTAAAAACCAACAGAAGTCCGTTCTTCCCCGAACACTGATCATTATTAGAGTCTGAATGGAGGTTCATGTCTTCATTAGAGTACATAACAGCCTGTTTTTATTTTTGCCATTTGATTCAATGGTGTTATTTTCAACAGTATAATTGTTGGGTTAATTTTAAAGTCAGATGTGAAGGAGCCAGAAAACTTTAATTACACGTGTGTGCACAACAGATGGAGTAAGGTTTTCCCCCAATGGAGATGCAACACCCACTAGAAAATAAGAGTGAGAAACAGAAATTAAACACAGTGACACTGAGACAACAGATGCCAACCTGTGGGAGAGCGTCTTAAAAAGGGTTTCTTAACAGAAGGCCAAATCCAAAAGCACAAATTATCACATTTTGATACATCACTTACAGAAAAATAAGACTTGACTCTCCTGTGGTTTGGGATATTACTGGCACTAAACCTCTTTGTGTTTCCGTCTGCAGTGCCGGTCCCATCGAAGCTCAACGGATCGGCGGTCTCGGCCTTGTCCCTCACTAAAGAAGGCCTGGGTCTGGGCGGCGTGTCCAACCCCGCAGAGGTGTTCTGCTCCGTCCCGGGCCGGCTGTCCCTCCTCAGCTCCACCTCCAAGTACAAGGTGACGGTCGGAGAGGTTCAGAGACGCCTGGCCCCGCCGGAGTGCCTCAACGCCTCGCTGCTCGGAGGAGTCCTGCGCAGGTACGAGCAGGAGAAGACAGGCGATCCGCAGATGTGTAGGAAGAGTCTGTGAGGTGCTCATCCTTTCTGTCTGTTGTCCCTCAGAGCCAAGTCAAAAAACGGAGGCCGCTGTCTGCGAGAACGTCTGGAGAAGATCGGCCTCAACCTGCCGGCCGGCCGGAGAAAGGCGGCCAACGTCACGCTCCTCACAGCGCTGGTGGAAGGTACTGAAACATTTGATACAACCCAGACGCACACACACGATCACATCTACTGCACCGCCTCGTACTCGCTGCGGTAATTGTCTCCAACACAGCACACACACACGACATTATCAGTCACTTAGGTAAGCGAGCTTATGGCGAGAACGTAGATGTTAATGTCAACCTTCCAGGGAGTGTTAACTTAAAACTATAAGTGCCTAAGAAGTCATTTTTAAACGAGCCCATTATCACCTCCAGCTCTCAGTCAGCATGTTCCATTTTTCCATCTTCTCGCTCTCTCTCCTCAGGTGAGGCGGTTCACCTCGCACGGGACTTCGGGTACGTCTGCGAGACCGAGTTTCCCGCCCGGGCCACAGCGGAGTATCTGTGCCGACAGTCCGACCCGGATCAGCTGCCCACGCGACGCAGCATGCTGCTGGCCACCAAGTGAGTGGAGATGGTTTCATTTGATTTGATTTTGCTTATTATTATATTTATTTATATATGTAAATAAAGAAAAGTGATGAATAAAAAATACAAACATTATATAAAAAATAAAATATTTTACTAAAATATTTACTTAATATTCTTAAATAATTGAACTTAAACCAAAATCCACCATTAGATTATTGTTAGACAAATTAACTTGAAGAGAAACATAAACAGGATAAACAAAAGAATTGCAATTTTTCATGATTTCTGTCCAGTATTTAGAAAGAAATGGAAATAATGTCACATTTTTATCTTTTTTTTTTTCCACACACCCCCTAACCCCCTGATATGGATTTTTAATAAAATAACTACTTTCAGTTTTATTCATGAACACATTTTTTCCCCTCAGTCTGTTCTTGCTGTAACTATCATTAAACCACACATTTAATCACACGGCGTACTCTCACTCACGTCTTCAGGGAGATCTGCAAGGAGTTCGTGGACCTGATGTCGCAGGACAGGTCGCCGTTGGGTGGCAGTCGCCCCACGCCCTGCCTGGAGCCCGGGGTGCAGAGCAGCCTGACCCACTTCAGCCTCCTCACCCACGGCTTCGGCACGCCCGCCATCTGCGCCGCCCTGTCCGCCTTCCAGAGTTACTTGCTGGAGGCCCTAAAACTGCTGGATAAAGGGGAGGGAGGAGGAAAGGGCCACCATGACAAGGAGCTGAAGCACCGCAAATGAACATTCGGGCGAGAGACACTACCTCCCTCTCTTTTAGGAGCGTACGAGTGTATTTATGTGTACGAATGTGTGCGTTCACCCCGTTTCACGCCCGTACGGACCGGTTGCATTCGTTGGGTCTCCGGAGAAAACAAAAATGCCACGCGCTGCATGCGGACCACAAACTCCCTCTGGACTCACGGGAGATCGGGACCCTGAACCAGTCGAAAGACGGCACGGACAATAAGGGTTGGGGTGTAAAAAGTAATTAGGTATTGACAAATGAATTTGAAAATGTCATTTTGTACTTCATGTTGTATGTTTATTATCAATGTTACTGTTCTTCTTATTGCTGTATCGCAATGTAAATGTAATATATTATTAAACCAACAACTGAAATCAACCGTTTGACAGGGTTATCATCACTAAGACTATGAAATAATGCTGAATATAAAATATTAGCTGAAAAACAAAAACTAGAAATGTTGCATTGGCAATAAAAAGTTAAAGTTAAGTTGAAATTAAACCTAAATAGCAGTATTTAAAATAATAATTGAAAAAATGGCTAAAGCACATAACGAAATGACATGAAAACCATCAAAATAAAAGGAGTTTCCAGCAGGTTTTTGCCTGGCGTAAACGGACTTGTTGGTGTGGTTCAAATCTGCCATGATTACGAAATTAGCGTGATACAAATTGAACACCCACAGGGGATGTTTGAAATTTCGAGCCCCATTTGCTAAAGGCAGGGTGACATTAACCCAAGCCGAAACCTCAATGTGACACAGTGGCAAATCCTGCAGAATTACCTCTGAGATAAAACAGTCCTGACCGCGAGCCCCGAGGGGCCGGCGATCACCGCGGCCGCTGAACGCAGCTAAACAGTTGCTCGGCTCTTCTGCTGCTCTCACCCCATCTGTCACTCTACCTTTCTTCGTCTGCTCAGGGGCCCTCCGTCTCCATACCTGCCCCCCTGCCGGCTCTCACACACACACACACACACCCATCCCGAGTGTCAATCCCCCGCGCCGTGACCCCTCCCTCCTGCCTCTCGTCTCTCTGACACTCAGCAGGGCTGCTCTGCATTTCTCTCTGCCTGCAGGCGAACATATGCTGCTCGTCCCTTCAGATTCCGGTGTGTTCAGGAGAGAGGGATTGTTTAATGTTTATTAATCACCTGTCTGTGGAGGAGAGAGAGACGCGCAGACGAGTGCAAAAACACTTGTGTACAAAGCAGTGAGGAAACAAGCACACATCCAAAGGTGCACGCCGTTCCTCTTCTCCTCTGAAACAGAAACAGAGTTTGTGTGCGAGAAGATTTCGGTTTTACTCAACATCAGAACACAAGACCACATCGTTAACAGGCGGTCAATGTTTTATTAGAGCACAGAGGGTTACATTTGCAGTACAAAAGAGTGACTAGAGGGAATAACAGAAGCTGCTCATTTGGCGCCAACGGGAAGCTTCTCCATGTCGTGGATGCCGTCTTTGTCGATCAAACGGACGGTGAAAGAAGGCAGGTTCAGGATGAAGCGTTTGTTGAGCTGTTGGTGAAACCAAAACAGTTAGAAAAGCTCGCAAACGTGATCAAAATAGCTCAGAAGTGGTTAGCGTAACCCACCGAAGCAGAAGGGAAGGATTTATACGCTTTCTGAAGAACATGTGAGCGCTGCTCGACTACTGTACCAAATATCGGGGTCATAAATTAATACTTTTAGTGAGCAAGAATGCATTAAATTGATCAAAGGTGACTGAAGATATTTACAAAAGATTTATACTTCAAATAAATGCTGTTCTTTTGAACTTTTCTGCAGAAATGTGAAGCAGCACAACTGATTTCAGCACTGATAATAATCATGAATGTTTCTTGAGCATCAAATCATCATATCAGAATGATTTCTGAAGGATCATGTGACACTGAAGACTGGAGTAATGATGCTGAAAATTCAGCTTTGATCACAGGAATAAATTACTTTGTAAAATATATTCAAATAGAAAACAGTTATTTTAAATTGTAATAATTTTTCACAATATTACAGTTTTGACTGCATTTTTAATTAAATAAATTAAGTGATTTAATTAATTGGTGAACAGACAAAACTTCTTTTAAAAACATTAAAAATCTTACCGATCCCAAACTTTTGAGCGTTAGTGTATATTCACATAGAAAACTGATTTACACTGGAATAATATTTCACTGTTTTACTGTATTTTTGAGCAGAAGAGACTTTCAAAAAAACAAAAATACTGACCCTTAAAATTTTGAATGGTAGTTTAAGTAAATTTTCATGGGATAAATCAGTAATGATGAAATGACATGGATGAACAACGTACCTCCTCTAAACACTTCTTCAGCAGATCCACAGCCTCCTCACGAGTCAGATCTGGAGCGAGAAGAATAGAAAAACTGGTTTAGAGTTCGATAAATAAACTAATGATGATTACACAGCCATTAATAACAGTACAATCACCTGGTCTGTAGTATCGGTCCAGGATGGAGAGGGTGAGGAAGGCACCGTATCCGTGTGCGGCGAAGGGAGCTTTGGCGAGAGCTGACAGGTGATCCATATAATAAAGTCCTGGACCGTCGGCTTCATCGTATCCTGCCAGGAGCAGGTTCACATGGTACGGAGTCTAAGAGAGAGAGAGAATTTATTTTTATCACTATTGCAAAAATCCTAAATGCGGAACAAGAGTCAGTGAGGTGACGGGTCTTGTGACGTCCTGAAGGGGTTTATTTGTGATAAAGAGTGACTGTACATGAACCAGCTTATCACACGTCCAAACCAGACGCGACATTTTGGATCGATTCAGTTGCGCTGGAGAGAGACTCCGCCCACACACTTCTGATTGGCTGTGATTTTGGATTAGTTGCGAGTGCAGTGCGCTGGAGAGAGACTCCGCCCACACGCTCTTCTGATTGGCTGTGATTTGGGATCAGCTGCGAGTGCAGTGCGCTGGAGAGAGACTCCGCCCACACGCTCTTCTGATTGGCTGTGATTTGGGATTAGCTGCGAGTGCAGTGCGCTTGAGAGACTCCGCCCACACGCTCTTCTGATTGGCTGTGATTTGGGATCAGCTGCGAGTGCAGTGCGCTGGAGAGAGACTCCGCCCACACGCTCTTCTGATTGGCTGTGATTTGGGATCAGCTGCGAGTGCAGTGCGCTTGAGAGAGACTCCGCCCACACGCTCTTCTGATTGGCTGTGATTTGGGATCAGCTGCGAGTGCAGTGCGCTTGAGAGAGACTCCGCCCACACGCTCTTCTGATTGGCTGTGATTTGGGATCAGCTGCGAGTGCAGTGCGCTTGAGAGAGACTCCGCCCACACGCTCTTCTGATTGGCTGTGATTTGGGATCAGCTGCGAGTGCAGTGCGCTGGAGAGAGACTCCGCCCACACGCTCTTCTGATTGGCTGTGATTTGGGATCAGCTGCGAGTGCAGTGCGCTGGAGAGACTCCGCCCACACGCTCTTCTGATTGGCTGTGATTTGGGATCAGCTGCGAGTGCAGTGCGCTTGAGAGACTCCGCCCACACGCTCTTCTGATTGGCTGTGATTTGGGATCAGCTGCGAGTGCAGTGCGCTTGAGAGACTCCGCCCACACGCTCTTCTGATTGGCTGTGATTTGGGATCAGCTGCGAGTGCAGTGCGCTGGAGAGAGACTCCGCCCACACGCTCTTCTGATTGGCTGTGATTTGGGATTAGCTGCGAGTGCAGTGCGCTTGAGAGACTCCGCCCACACGCTCTTCTGATTGGCTGTGATTTGGGATCAGCTGCGAGTGCAGTGCGCTGGAGAGAGACTCCGCCCACACGCTCTTCTGATTGGCTGTGATTTGGGATCAGCTGCGAGTGCAGTGCGCTTGAGAGACTCCGCCCACACGCTCTTCTGATTGGCTGTGATTTGGGATCAGCTGCGAGTGCAGTGCGCTGGAGAGAGACTCCGCCCACACGCTCTTCTGATTGGCTGTGATTTGGGATCAGCTGCGAGTGCAGTGCGCTGGAGAGAGACTCCGCCCACACGCTCTTCTGATTGGCTGTGATTTGGGATCAGCTGCGAGTGCAGTGCGCTTGAGAGAGACTCCGCCCACACGCTCTTCTGATTGGCTGTGATTTGGGATCAGCTGCGAGTGCAGTGCGCTGGAGAGAGACTCCGCCCACACGCTCTTCTGATTGGCTGTGATTTGGGATCAGCTGCGAGTGCAGTGCGCTTGAGAGAGACTCCGCCCACACGCTCTTCTGATTGGCTGTGATTTGGGATCAGCTGCGAGTGCAGTGCGCTGGAGAGGTTGGGGTCGTTCACACAGAATGCGTTTCTCTTCCAAAGCGTTACTTTTCCATTGTTTTTCTATGTAAACACACACTAGACGGACGTACATGACTGTTGCGCTCACGTCTCGTGTCTCGTGTAGCGTCTCACACGAACGCCGCGTTTTTAAGAGGGTGTGTCAAGTTAAAAGAATTTCAACTTTTACACACAGCGCCGCTCATCAATGTCAGTTCCAAAACAGTGGACCAATCAGAAGAAGTCAGAGGCGGGGCAAGCGTTGTGTTTACAGTAGCAAGTTGGCATGGCAAATGTTTTATTTGTTCGTTATTGAATCACATCTCAAAAGCGCGTTCCTGAGCGCTGCGTCTCGTGTTTTTAGATGCAAAGACATGTTCTGTGTGAACGAGCCCAGACTCCGCCCACACGCTCTTCTGATTGGCTGAGATTTCGGATTGATTTGGTTGTGACTCACATCTCATGCCTGGTGTGGACGGACAAATAGTCGCTGGAATCTGATCGCGTCTGGTTAGGACAGTGTAATAATACTGATCTGAGTCTATTTTATTATGAGAGAAAAACAGACCAGCACAGATTTGTAGGGAATCGACTGGCTGGGAAATACTTGAAACCATTTGAAAATAAAATGAAACAAATCGAGCACAGAATCAAAGAATCTGATCGAAAACCCCAACAACAGCCAAACTTTAACTCCAACAGGAGAAGACGGAGGGAGAGAGAGAGCAGAGGGAGGGGTGTGAAACAGCCGAGAAAGGGGAGTGAAGTGGAGGGGGTGTGGAGCGGAGCGGAGCGGTCTGGGGGGGTCGTGGTGTCACCAGCAGTGTGACATCTGCAGGAAGACGGCACCCCTGCTGCCGCGAGCACTACCCACCTCCTCTCTCCGCCCTGGAGCAGTGCCAGCTCTCATTAAACTTCTCTTAGTCCTCTATCGCGCTCACGCTCGCTCCATCTCAAACCACATTCACTTTCCCCCGCGTTTCTCAGACAGGCAGATTTCAATCCACATTCGGCCAAAATTAGTGCCACCGGGTGGATTTAAAGGTGAAGCGTGTCATTTTTACAATGATAAGATTCATTTCATGTTAAAGCCCAAGAGATTCGTTCTCAAAGGCCTGACATGTCAACTTCACGCTCAACTAGTGACCGAAGTACACTTCAGTTTTGACAAGCACGCTTAAAGTCGGCAAGAAACGGAAGCGGCGATAGTGTTTTCTTCCCTACTGAGACACACATGAACGGATTCTGGAATAAGAACACATCAGGGATCTGGGTTATTATGATAACTAAAACCATAAAATAATATTTAACATTTAATAAAATAAATGTGATCTGAAATGAAAGCAACATTTCTCATTTTCTTTTGTGTAACTAAAATAAACTGAAATTTAAAAAAAATTATAAAAACTATATAGACATATAAAACTATTAAAACTGACAAAACAATTTCTTTAAATAAAATTAAAATAAAAGCAAAAAAAACTGATTCAAATTATTAATAAACATTAATTTAAAAAAACTATCACTGTTTCTGAAGAAAATGTATTTGTTGTTTTCGCAATTCTGTTTGGCGTAGCAAAAACGAAACACTAATCGATTTAATTCCAAGATTTTCATTTGTGTTCAGAACACGAAAAATAATCTACAGTACTAACATGAAGAACCTTTAATATCCACGGAAACCTTTACATTTCTTTACAGTAGAAAAGGCTCATTAAATCATTAAAATGTTCTTCACACACTCAAAAAACAGCCGGATCACTGAAAGGTTCTTCAGGGAACCCAAAATGGCTCTTCACGGGCATCGCTGTGAAAAACCCCTTTATTTATAAGAGTGTAGAAGTGATTCACAGCGTCCAGCTCCTCTCGGCGGGGATGAGACTACAGCAGCTCACCGGAGAGGCTTTAATCTGATCTGGGCCGTCCCCTGCTCTCGGCGGGCCGTTTGCGTAAGTAAACACCCCCTAGAGAAGCTCACCTGTGCAATATGCTTCACTCCCAGCAGGGAGGGTTTGGAGGAGCAAGACAAGATTTGAGTTGAAATTCCCCCGAGTGTCACCCACCCCTCCGCTCCAACTCAACACCTGTCTGCGCTCCAAACGCCACCGAGTCCCAAACAATCCGAGCGACACTGAACAAAAGCTCGGATCATTCGCTCGTCCCGGCTTCCGCTTTCATCTTCTGTGCGGTTCGCTCCCGCCGCCCCAGGACACGTTCTCCTCTTTGGCATCTCTGCCCAATCTGCCGTATTAATTGTTCATCTGTAGCGGAACAGGGGAATGCCTCGCAATATGGCACCAGTAATTATTTGTGCCAGTGTGTCGGGCGGCCAACAGTGTTTCATGTGTGCCAGCGATGGAAAACTGTTGCTGGACGAGTCTGCGGAGAGCTTGAGGGGATGCTGGACACATAAAATAAAAAGCTCAACACATAAAACGCGTTCAGAGTTCAGAACCGTACGCCGGACTCGATCTGAGCATCTGCCGCCTCTCTCTCTCCGTGAAGATCCGTCTGCGGAGCCACTCCAGGGAAGCCCCAAAGGCCCAGTTGTTTTTTTAGAAACCTGGTCCTTGACATCGCTCTCATTTAAACATCCCCAAGGGTTTGAGCATGGGTTAAATAATACACAAGGTTGTACTACTACCCATAATGCTTATTTTAAAGAAGAATCTGCGGAAGCAAAACCCTTGAGTGTTTTACACATGGAGGATTAAGGCAGTTTGTGAAGAACGTGCGTTAGTCAAACTCTCGTTCGAGGAACAATACTGAACCGGACTCGCTCTGGCGTTCGGATTTAGATTTATGAACTTGTAGCACTTCTTCACCCCTGAGACGCCCCCCTCACCCCCCTTTTGGCTCGCTCTAATTGTTTTTTGTAATCATTTTCTCCACTCTGTTATTGTGACAGGAGGCAGTTACACTCTTCCTAACAAATTAACACACACACTAGCAGACAAAAGAGGCAGGATGGCGACAAGCCCATTTTTACACAGATGGGTGCACTCTATGTTGCCCTGAGTTTAACACACACACACACACACACACACATTTGGGGAATGTATCTTATAAGCAGGATCACATTACAGAGGAGGCGCAGGTGTCGACGACCTCTGTCACCTTGATATCACATCCACACATTCAAAACACACTGGCATCTGTTTCTGAGCACACTTTACACCGGTTGCGTTCAGATCTACTCTCTCTGCTCTCTACAAAAGGACAGAGATGTGTGTGTATATTATATATATATATATATATATATATATATGATATATCAGGAGGATTTTAGTATAAAAACAAACATGCAGATTTTAGTTTTTCAAAGAAAGTGTATGTTTTACTTTATTTTTATGCAGATTTTCTGCTCACATATTAATAGTGATTTTTATAGTGACTTTTTTCAGGATTCTTTTATGAATAGAAAGTTCAAGATTTCATGCTGAATAAAATTATTTGCATGATTAAATTTAAATTGTAACAATTAAATCATTTAAATTTGAGTGGTAGTGAAGCAGCACAACTGTTTTCAACACTGATAATAATCATAAAAGTTTCTTGAGCATCAAATCATCATATCAGAATGATTTCTGAAGGATCATGTGACACTGAAGACTGGAGTAATGATGCTGAAAATTCAGCTTTGATCACAGGAATAAATGACATATTAATATAGTAACTTATTAATATAGTGTACTCTTAAACTGCAAAAGTTGCAGTAAATACATTTATAATGTTACAAAACATTTATATTTCAAATAAATGATGTTCGACTCATTAAAGAATCCGAAAAAAATGTAGTTTTTTTGTAGTAAAAAAAGTGTTTTCAGCATGATAAATGTTTCCTGAGCACCAAATCATCATATTGGAATGATTTCTGAAGGATCATGACTGGAATAAATGACTTTTTAAAATATATTAAATTAGAAAACAGTTACTGTAATAATATTTTACAATTCCTTTTTTCTTGACTAACGCTCCGATTAATGCATTTGTACGTTTGCACACGGCGGCTTTAAATACGGTGCTTCTGTGATGTTTGATCGTTTTACAAGTAACTGGAGGATTGATCCGTTCTTGACGTATCCCAGATTGGGAGTCGCTGATCTACATTATGTGCATCTACTGAAAGATCATGTATTGTTGTCCAATTGGAGCGGTTCTGTACGCACCCGACTCCGCAGGTAATCTGCGAGGTTCTTCCTGGTGAAGTTGGCAGCAGCAGCTGGACTGAGCTCATATCCTGAGGAAAGAGGAAGAACCACCAGGATTAATCCAGAAAACAACAGAAACACTATCAGAGATCTGAGACAAACAACATTAAGTGTTTGTTAAAAGAGAAAAACATGCCCAAGAAATCTTCAGAACTGGAGACTGAAATTAACTTTATTCCAGAAGTTCATGTCAATAACGTTCAGAAACTTCAAAATACTTTCCATCACAAAAATTAGAAAAATGAACGTTTACCATTTCTCATTTTGTAAAGCTGGACGTTCTTCTGGATGTATTCTGCGAACTGTACGGTGTCTCCGGCTTCTCCCACACACAGCAGCAGGATCTTCTCGCTCAGCTTGAACATCTTGTCATAATCTGGTCAGAAAACATCACAGGGAATCTTAATCTGGAGCGTGTTACTGGATCTCAGGTGCTGCTCTTCTCTTAAAGTCTCCTGTATCGACATATTATCATAATCCTGATGCGGCAGAATCAGCCAATAGCCTTTAGTTTACGATAAACATTATTTGATACTGCAGATGTTTGTCGGAAGTTGGTGACATTAGAGGGAGAGAAACGCTGTTCTTGGACAATAAACAAGCAGAAACAAGCTTTCGTAATATATGTGTGTGTGTGTGTGTGTGTGTGTGTGTGTGTTTGAGTGTGTGTTCGTGTAAGTGTGTGAGTGTGTGTGTTTGAGTGAGTGTGTGAGTGAGTGTGTATCTGTAAGTGTGTGTGTGTGTGTGTGTGTGTGTGTGTGTGTGTGTGTGTGTGTGTGTGTGTGTGTGTGTGTGTGTGTGTAAGTGTGTGTGTGTGTGTGTGTGTGTGTGTGTGTGTGTGTGTGTGTGTGTGTGTGTGTGTGTGTGTGTGTGTGTGTGTGTGTGTGTGTGTGTGTGTGTGTGTGTGTGTGTAAGTGTGTGTGTGTGTGTGTGTGTGTGTGTGTGTAAGTGTGTGTGTGTAAGTGTGTGTGTGTGTGTGTGTGTGTGTGTGTGTGTGTGTGTGTGTGTGTGTGTGTGTGTGTGTGTGTGTGTGTGTGTGTGTGTGTGTGTGTGTGTGTGTGTGTGTGTGTGTGTGTGTGTGTGTGTGTGTGTGTGTGTGTGTGTGTGTGTGTGTGTGTGTGTGTGTGTGTGTGTGTGTGTGTGTAAGTGTGTGTGTGTGTGTGTGTGTGTGTGTGTGTGTGTGTGTGTGTGTGTGTGTAAGTGTGTGTGTGTGTGTGTGTGTGTGTGTGTAAGTGTGTGTGTGAGTGTGTAAGTGTGTGTGTGAGTGTGAGTGTGTGTGTGTAAGTGTGTGTGAGTGTGTGAGTGTAAGTGTGTGTGTGAGTGTGAGTGTGTGTGTGTAAGTGTGTGTGTGAGTGTGTGTGTGTGTGTGTGTGTGTGTGTGTGGGGGTGTGTGTGTGTGTGTGTGTGTGTGTGTGTGTGTGTGTGTGTGTGTGTGAGTGTAAGTGTGTGTGTGTGTGTGAGTGTGTGTGTGTAAGTGTGTGTGTGAGTGTGTAAGTGTGTGTGTGAGTGTGTGTGTGTGTGTGAGTGTGTGAGTGTAAGTGTGTGTGTGAGTGTGAGTGTGTGTGTGTGTGTGTAAGTGTGTGTGTGAGTGTGTGTAAGTGTGTGTGTGAGTGTGTGTAAGTGTGTGTGTGAGTGTGAGTGTGTGTGTGTGTGTAAGTGTGTGTGTGTGTGTGTGTGTGTGTAAGTGTGTGTGTGAGTGTGTGTGTGTGTGTAAGTGTGTGTGTGTGTGTAAGTGTGTGTGTGTGTGTAAGTGTGTGTGTGTGTGTATAAGTGTGTGTGTGTGTGTGTGTGTGTGTAAGTGTGTGTGTGTGTGTGTGTGAACACACTCTTACTTTCACTTTCAGAAGTGAAGCGCAAACTCATCCTGACACTCGAGGACAATCACACAATAACTGAAGTGCTGCTCATGTTAGAGTGTAATAAAGTGTAATAAAGTTAGTAAAGTGTAGTAAAGTGAGTCTAAAGGAAGTGTAACACTCTGAGAACTCTGTTATATTTGAATATATTAATATGTAAATCAGTTCAGTGTTAGCACAGAAGCTACATCAGCTAAAGCTTCTAATCATTATTCAGAGGTGAAGAACATTCAGAGGAAATTAAAACAGAGATGATTAATCAGTGAAATGTGGTTATGGCTGTGTTCTGCAGCATCTGGCCGGTGAATAACTCTCGGTTGTGTCGGTCAGTGAGAAGCTAACTCGCTACTTCAGCTCAAACTCACCGTGTTTCATCTGGATGATGCTGCTCGCCGCCACATTATCCGCCGCCACCAGCACAAAGTCCGGCCCCTGGATCCCGATCAAGTACTCCATATTCAGACTGAGTCTATCAAACACTCTCCGTTCAGCAGCACTAGCACAGCAGCTCTGTCAGATATTACACAGCAAAAGCTCAATGGAGATCCTCAGCGGCGCGCTGTTCACACGTCATCAGAGAGCGCGAGCGTGCGCCCCCGTCACGTGTCGTCAACCTGTTCGTGGACAGTGACAGAAATTATCTGACAATATTACAGGATCACAAATATAAGGGAGTAATATAAGGAAATTAGTCAAATCTTAAATTATAAAGCTCTAAAATATGTAATCAAATTGCAATATATATATATATATATATTTAAATATCAAGATAGTTTATTATTAACTATTTTCATTAGAATCATTGCGTAGAATCAGCATAAATCTGTTCATTCTGAAAACAATTAAATTTATTCAGGTAAAAAATGAACTTTTTCTCTTGTTGTCAGGCAGAACTCCTTGAATGGCCAATCAGAGGAGCTATTTTAATTAAAGGTGCTAAAGAGGATGTTTTGTTTTATACATTTTTGTAAAATTACTTGAAACTGTCTTTACTAACTGATAAAAGACTATTTATTAGGTGCACTGAAAGTAATACTATTAATATACATAATATATGCACGAGGTAGGGCCTTAAAAACATCAGCCAATCGCGTAAACGATTGGCCCTCTGGCTTGTCAATCACTGCCGTGACGTTCCTTGTGAGAGACGTGCGCGCTCCAGTAACTTTCCACACTCCACAGGCGCAGCATGCAGTGTTTTTGTCAGGAGACAGGAGTAACAACTGCAGATTATGAGTTACCTGCGGCGAGTCCGACATAATGAATCCATGAACACGACACAGCGAATGCCGGCGGTAAACACTCGTGTTCCGATACTCGATACTGCACGAGTTTTGGGAGGCGTTCCCTCGAAATGAGCTGTGGGGGTGTTCTTACGCATGCGCTCATTTCAAAAACTCAGTAACAGTCTTTGGATTCTCAGTCGACGAAAAGATCCTCTTTATCACCTTTAATTCTGATTTTGAGTTCATAACACTTGAAATATTAAGTTTATGTATTTTGTAGGTAAATAAGTTAATAGCTTTTATTTTTGAGTTACTGGTCCCAAATGCAAATCTAATGTTTAGTCAAGATTACTTGATTATTTAAAGACAACATTAGGGTTTACAGAGCATATGTCCTACACACACACACACACACACACACACACACACACACACACACACACACACACACACACACACACACACACACTCAGTGAGAAAAATAATATCTTCTTTTGTCTGAGAGTGTGACACTATTCTAGGGTTCTTGAGATAACAAAAAGCTCATATAAGGAGAAATGTCTTTCATAACGTTCATGTCAGTTTTTCTACGGATAAAGTGTTACAATCTGCTTGATTCATAAAATTAAACTACTTGATCAAAACTAAATCCATATAACGAGCCGCTGATGGACTCACGGAACCCTTACGAGTTTTACTGTAACGTTTGACTTTTTTGGGCTGGAAAACTGTGAATCGCTCCATGTGATGAAAGTATTTCTCTCTTTCAGTAGTTGTCACTGGTTCAGCCTGACTGCTTCGTTAGGACTCATCATTTGCATTCAGATTAATTATCTAATTACCGACAAATGTCCGGCGGCCACCCCGCACTCCGGCTCGTCAGCTCTGCGCCTGTAATTATTTTAATCATTTACTTTCATCTGGAGTGTTCCTGCCATACTTCTGTGTTTAGAGGCCATTCTTAATTACCCTGCCAAGACACTCTTCCCCTCTTTTCATGTGAGGAAAAGGGGCAGAAAGAGAGAGAGAGAGAGAGAGAGAGAGAGAGAGAGAGAGAGAGAGAGAGAGAGAGAGAGAGAGAACCCGATGGGGACAAAATCCAGGAATCTTGACAGCATCATGAAGCTCGGAGCTCTGCTGGTTGTTCACTCTGTTTTCCCCCTTCAACTTCTCTCTGTCTCTGACTCCCCCCCCCCACCCCTCAGCCATCCTTCAGTTCATCTCTCTCTCTCTCTCTCTCTCGCTCCCCCACCCTCCCTCACTTCCTCCAGTTCCCCCTTTATCGCAGGCACACACAGGAATCGCCTCCGGGCCCCAGCGCTCTGACTAATACTCTCTCTCACACTGTGACATACATCATGCGCACGTTCCCGCATCTATTATCTGTTCTGTAAATCTGTACACCTCTCTGTCTTTATTTAGGCACCAGCAGCCCGGCTCTCGTCTGCATCTGGTTTGTGTCTGGTTGTTGTTGGCTCAATTCTCTGCCCTCTCAGCGACTGTGAGACACACGCTGCGCACTGCTGCACATATATAAGCTGTAATTGGGGCCCCCGGCTGTTTAAAGGATTATTCCGACTTTGGAATATCTGCCATTTCATTTTCATTTAGTTTGAACTCATTAACAAGTATCGAAAAATTTGTTTCCCATCATTTGAACATAAACTTGAGCACTGTAATACACATGGCATTTGGCAGGATTTCTGCTGCGTCCAGATAAAAGGATGGTTCACTTGCTCTCTTGTCCTAATTTGAGATCAATTCTTCAGCCGGAGAGTCGAGCGTTACCGGCTCCGGAGGGACTCGTCTGAGTTCGGGGATTATGGACTCGTAGCCCAAGGCTGGTTTGTTAAGAGCAGGACATGTTTTGAACTCAGATTAAGAATATATGTGCTGCATAAGGGAAGCAGAGCAAATTAATAGTATTCATGCTTTTTGTTCAATCGGTGCAGGAGAAATGTCAATCTACTGTGAGATAAAAGGTTCAGAACACTGTGTGTGTGTGTGTGTGTGTGTGTGTGTGTGTGTGTGTGTGTGTGATGGTTAAAAAGATGTTTTAACAGCTATACCTACAAAAAAACTTTGTACCTATTTTTATTTTACTATATTTTTAACCCCAACCAAGACTGGTATCTTTCTTCAATTTCACTACATCATTTTAAACTCTTTCCCCTCACTAAAGTGACAAGTTATCAAATTATGGCTTGAACTCTTTGATTTAGACAGACTTCTTTATATTTTTAGTTATTAAATCGATACTAATCTATTCAAGTTTTGTAGAAAACTCGGAAAGACCCATTTAGTGTGTATTCAAATTGTTACTACAATCTAAAACATGCTGGGTTAAAAACAACCCAAGTTGGGTTGAAAATGAACAAACCCAGCGATTGAGTTAAATGTTTGCTGGACAGTTTTATTGAACTCAAATAACGTTTAAAAATGACTATATGTCTGGCTTAAAATGAACCCAACATAGGTTGAAAAATAAAAATAAGACACATAATTACTAGAGGAAACAATAATAATGAGAAGGTGAACATTTATTAATAAGCAATTTGATATATGTTTATTGTTTAATTATTATTCTTTAAACTTATTAATAAATGTTCATTTCCAACATACTTTGGGTTCATTTTAAGCAAGAAATAGTCCCTTTTTTAAACATTTTTAAAGTTGAGTTAATAAAACTACCCAGCAGGTTGGATAAACATTTAACCCAACCGCTGGGTTAAAACAACCCACTGACAGGGCTTTTAAATAACCCAACTATTTTCTGGGGGTAGTAACATTCTTAGTAAGATTTTTATCAGCCATTCTGACTTTCATGACAAGTAAAAAAGCAATGCAATGTAAACTGAAATAATATTGTAACTGTCCCAAATATACTGTGTATTTCAGTTTAGTAAAAATGTTAAAACGACTTGCCACACTCACTGAAATATATTCATGTCTTCACGCTTTATCTAGTCAAAACTTTGATTCTGAACAAAGGTTGCATGAGGGAATATGGTCAGAGCGTGTTCAACATTGCAATTCCCACATTTGCATTCTTGAAGAAACTCAACGCCGGTGTCACCGGCACCGCTTTCTCGGTTTAATCTGCAATTTCACGGTGCTGAGAGCGGGCCAGGTTGAATTCATTGTTCGGTCCTGTCGTCGTTTAGCGGCGCTTTGCTTTTGTTAAGTGGCAGAGGGCGTCCACAGGACCTGGTCACGAGAGGGACCACTTCATCTGAAGGGGTGAAAAAGAGCAAGCTAAATGGAAGTGACAGCCTCTGAAAAAATTCCTACCGGCAGCTGGGAGGATTTGACATGGCGAGCTCCCCCA
Source organism: Chanodichthys erythropterus (assembly GCF_024489055.1). NCBI lineage: Eukaryota > Metazoa > Chordata > Actinopteri > Cypriniformes > Xenocyprididae > Chanodichthys > Chanodichthys erythropterus. Next base: position 15,581,250 of record NC_090235.1, read on the forward strand.
CCACCGGCCGCCCTGTGACCCCCGTGCCAGGCACACGCACCTGCCGCTCTGAGGCGCGCCTTCCCCGGCAGAGAGATTATCGCGGGGCGTGGTGTGGTCGCGCCGCCCTCAATGAAGTCCTGTGAAAACCCCCTTATGCGTGAAAGAGCCCCCATTCAAGAGCCTTTGTTCAGCACATTTTTATGGGACAACATTGGCCATTATGAGGTGTCGAGATTTACATGGGACTCCATAGAGGGGTATAATCCTTTCAAGCAGCAAACGAATAAAAGTTTAAACCCTCTGTTTTCATATTTATTAGCTGGTTAATGCGGACGAGGCAGCTGATCCCAAACCAACAGGCTTCAGCTCTACAGCCTACTGTTAAACAACCAAAACTGAATAAAGTTGTGATGTTCAACAAACCATCTATCTATCTATCTATCTATCTATCTATCTATCTATCTATCTATCTATCTATCTATCTATCTATCTATCTATCTATCTATCTATCTATCTATCTATCTATCTATCATCTATCTATCTATCTATCATGCATGGAGCCCGAGGCGGTCAGCATCCCCCCGACTCTCTGTCCGAGCGGATTGTTTCCACGCCAGTTGAGAGCTGTGGGCATCTTCACTGTCACACTGCATCATGAGGAGGGAAGGGTGAGAGGAGAGAGGTAAGAAAGAGAGTTGAAAATCTTTCAGGGCACACATGAGAAGGGACATGGTCACACATGATTGTGACTGATATTGCCCCCTCGTGTTGAGGAATGTTTAATGCATCCATACAGATTTAACCTGATGTCATTTTAAACACCTTGAATAGATTTCTTGAGAATTTTATAGTTGCAAATAATTTTATTCTGGAATTGTGCTACAAAAGCAACTTCAAAAGCCTTAAACTGTTGCAGCAGCCTATTAAAACACACTAAAAAATGCTGGGTTAAAAACAACCCAAGTTGGGTTGAGAATGGATAAACCCAGCAGTTGGGTTAAATGTTTGCTGGGCAGTTTTATTTATTGATTAAGCATTACTGTATGTCTGGCTTAAAATGAACCCAAAATAGGTTGGAAATTAAAAATAATAGACACATAGGCTACTAGAGGCAACAAATCAAAAGGTGAACATTTAAGCAATTTAATAAATGTTTATTGTTTAATATTATTCATTAAACATTTTTAAAACACATTAATAAATGTTAATTTCCAACATACTTTGGGTTTATTTTAAGCAAGAAATACAGCAATTTTTAAACAATAGTTGAGTTAAATAAAACTACCCAGCAGGTTGAGTTAAAACAACCCAATCACTGGTTTCTCCATTTTCAACCCAGCATTTTTTTTTTTTTTTGAGTAAAATACCCTGCTTTCAAACAATTAGAAAGTTCGCGTTTCAACAAAATTGCCTACGTTTATGAAATATGTCACAATTACACAAATAAAAATTGAATTTCATTACTAGCCCAGTAGAATCTGGAATGAACAATAGAATAATAAAAGGCTAGTTGATATATATAAGTTGGTCCTTTAAAACAGTAGCTGTCGAAATGTTTGAATCTATCTCATGAGAGAAGCGCTGATGCATATATAAATACAGTTTTGTGTTTGTTGTCACAACGGTGGTAGTTTCTCACTAACTCAAGTTCGGCGTCATATTGCCCTTTATTTTGGGCGCACAGCAGCTCCGCACCGGGAGAAATGCGGCGTTTCATCCTGCAGCACACCCGCGCCTCACTTCATCTCCTCGGGTGGAGAATCTCACCGATGCCGTTATTCGCGCCCAGCGGGATCTTCTCACTCAGCAGTCTGTCCCGCTGCCTACATTATACAGTGTGGCTTTTGACTTGTTCTTATTTTTTTGGATGTTTTCTGGGTGAAGACACACCGAGTCACATCAAAAAACACTGCTATCAGGATCAACAACCAACCCATATTTTCACTCTCAGGCTCGTCCCTAAAATCAGGACAGTTTTAGTACCGCAACGATAAAGGACAGATGAGTTTAATGTTTTCTTCTTGAGTCTGTCCTCATTAAACCCCCAAATTAAAGTCAAAGCAAGAACATGGGGTCTTTAAGTATGTATAATTTTAAAATAGTTTCAATAGATTAAACTTGGATGAACAGACGCTACGAACAGCAAATGTTCACATGAAGAGGTTAATATGGCAATATGCCTCTCAAACGCTTCGTTATACCTGACAGTTAACCGATAAAACATAGCCAAGTACTGCAATTTTTCACTTTATTATAGATTTAAACAGCACAAAACATGTAGTGTTGTTTAAAACATTTAAAACGGTTGACGGTTGCGATTGGCGCCAAAAATTCCGTTGCGCGCGAATTACCTCAACAGACTTCGGCCGGAGAATCACTAAATGATATTCGCTTAAAACGTTAATGTATGATTAAACAATATCCTAAACTGGCATATTATTCCTCTACTTCTTCCACTGTGCTGAGATGAGCTGTAGTTAGCCTGTTTGTTAAACCAGAAATGTTATCCCTTGTAAAACACACGTTTTCTTTAGCATTTTGTGTCTGGTTAATTCTCGCAGAAGTGCTTCGAGACAAAAACGCTTCCAAAGACGTGTAATTCTCTTAGCTCGCACTTTTGCTGGTGTGACAAAGCCAAAGACGACAAACCAAATCATTAAACATGTTAATTCTTCAGTAAAGGGTGTGATAAGCGCACAAGGTTAGTCGCATCAGCTCCCGCATTGGGTGAGAAGAAACCCTCGGATTATCCCTCATTTCGCCCCGGGCTTTTGGCTGCCGAGTCGGACTGGACCTGCCGGGCCGGATTGGACCAGGTGCCCCGAGGCGCGCGATGTCCAAATCCCTCAGGGACACGAACCCGCGCAACTCTCGCCCTGCAGCTCTGCTTAGACTGTGGATTATGGGACAAACACTGGTATCTCCATAAACACTCAGGCACATGCATACACACAGAAGGCCAGACGCTCACAGCCCGGGGCAGCAGAGACTGAGCCGCTGTTCAGATCGACGCAGGACACTTCGATATAAAACTCTCACCAACACTTCTTCTGTGTGATAAGGAGGAACAATCGAACACTGTGTGGTTCTTAAAGAAAGCACTGTGATTAAAGGTCAAGCTGAGGGTCTTGAACACAACAATATCCAGCCTCAGAGCGCAAGAATCGCGTTATATTTTTACTGTCGGAGCTGAATTTGTCGTGCTGTTCTTACCTAATGAACCATTTCAACCTGACTGACTCTTAAACTTATTAACTGGTGCAACCCAATAAAGTCATTGATTTAGTCTCAACATAAATTATTTCATTTTAATTTAATAATGTAGATGTTACCATACACAACAAACAACCCAAGTTGGGTTAAAAATGGACAAAACCAGCGGTTGGGTTAAATGTTTGCTGGGTAGTTTTATTTAACTCAACTATTGTTAAACAATTTGTGCAATTCTTGCTTAAAATGAACCCAAATATATTGGAAATTAACATTTATTAATATGTTTAGTAAATGAAAATATATGAATGAATAATTAAACAATAAACATTTATAAACAAACAATAGTTGGGTTAAATAAAATTGTCCAGCAAACCTTTAACCCAACCGCTGGGTTTGTCCATTTTCAACCCAACTTAATAATCCATGCATTTTTAGGGTTATTTAACAAAGGTGCATTTCACAAAATAACACAATGTGCATTAATTGTTAAATATAATTTATTTTATAGCACACAAAAACATTATATATATATATATATATATATATATATATATATATAGGAGGAGACATCAGGAACCATGCGGACACAGCTGAAGGTGATGTTTCGGAGGATTTTAACCACATTTATGATAGTGATAATGAGGAACATTAGGGCAAAATAGTTCAGACACCCAGGAGGAAATTTGATTGTAAAGGAGGAGATGCACAAAGATCAGTTTTCACATGATAAGAGTCATCAGTTGGTCTCATGACTTTTCTTCGTTTGTCTCTGTTATTGGGCGGCGGCGGCAGCGCCCATGCGCAGAAGCTCTTTCCTGTGTGTGAGGATGATGTCGAAACTGGACTGGAGGCGGTTCTGCTGCTCCTGGACTCGGTTTTGTAAGGTGCGAACCCAGCGGATGAGAGCCAGGCGGCGGTACATGGTCAGCTGGACCTGATGCTTCTCCATCTCCTGTGCCTTAAACCTCTCCCGGTCCTGTAGTGTCCAAACAGCCTCCATAAGGTCCGGAAGCTCGGAACAGGGGTCGGTGTCCGAGTCCGACGAGCCGTCTTCAACTGCGTCAATGCCCTCCAGGCTCTCTCGCCGCCGCTCTGCCTTCTTATCCGCACGGTTCTGGTTCTTCAGGGCGTCTGCGGTCCCATTGTCCGCTGTCGGACGTTCACGGCAGATTTGGTCCCAGATGGAGTTGTGTGCTCCCGTGTCGCCACTCTCCATGCTAAATAGGGAAGAGCTTTCGGACCTGTAGCTGAATTCAAACTCTTCGTCACTAGCCCACTCTAACCCTCCATCCTCCTCTTCGTCATCATCATCCAGTAGTTCCTCTACTTTCTCTCTCTCTCCCAATGCCTGCTCCTTTTCATCATCCGTCACTCTCCTCATCTCTTCATCCATCTTGCCTTCCTCGGCTCCATCCGGAGGGACTCTGCCGCCCATATCGTCTCCGCTCTCAATCTCGGGCAGAGGCTCCAGAGGGCTCCAGCACGGCAGGCGGGACAAGGGCGAGAGCGGTCCAGATCCGTAGTGGTTGGCAGAAAAAGTCGGATCGCGACCCAAAGCTCTTGGACGCACCTGGTTGCGATTTTCATCTCCCGTCATGGGGTCATCATCCTGCCCCAGGAAGTTAAAGTTTCCATCTTTCTCACATTTCTTCTGACCGCTGTGCACCGGTCCGACCGGCGCTTGACCTCCAAAGACGGGGTTCACGGCCCGATCCTGCTGAAGCATTTTCAGTTTTGTTTGAGATTCACTTGCTCTTAGAAAAGGGGAGACAAAAAAGAGTTAGTGATATAGTCTTTATAGGATCCAAAAGCAAAGTGATGCATTAATATACATTTTGGACATGAATATAGTTTCAGACACACAGTAAATATTATCTGTGGCTAAAACCCCTCGCTAATAACAGTTAAAATAATGCATAAAATATTCAGTGGTGCAATTCCACGGCTTGTTCTCCATTTCGGTGACATGAAATATTCAGATGTCCTCTCACAGATATAGTCCACGTAATAACTTCAGGGGCCTGTCAATCACTCGGCGTGACAGCGCTGCGCGGCCATGTGGTGCTGAAGAACAGCATCAGGGTCGCGCGCCTCGGGCGCAAATAATAAAATGATTGAAGACATAAAATCTGCAAGTAGTCCAATTCCGCCCCAAGATCAGGAGCGAAAACGTGTGCTAACCTGAGCGGCTCGGTGCATTTCTGTGTTTAATACTCCAGCTGTAATTATTCACGCGATTCGGCTGGAATATCTCGAAGCGCCGCGTTCAAATAGGAAATTAATGGACATTAAACCTCCGATCAAACGCAGCCTAACGAGGGAAAACGATATCAAATTAAATGTCATCGCGGATTTAGATAATCAGCAACAGTCAATAGCAAAAGCCGAGAAAAACTATCGATAGATTGAGATGAATAAGGTTGGATTACATAAGAGGAGTCTCACCCCATCACGGCTCGACGGATCCACAGAGAGCTCGAACCGCGAAGCTGCGATTTTATTGCGCCGTTACATAAACCGCTGATTGTCAATAACATTCGAGAATCAATTATCAGAAGGATTGTCTTACGGTTAGTTGTCCGTGTTTCGTCCGCGAATAAGATACAGATCCTCCCTGTTTTCCCCTCCTCCGACGAGCCTCTCTGGCGATGCTTCTCTTCCTCCTCTCCCTCCTCCCATCCGCTCTCCTCCCGTGTACCGGACACTGGGCAGTGACTCACTTCCGAAACTGGGAAGGAACCGGTGAAATGAGTGGAAAACAGTGTGGGAAAACCATTTCAAGCGAGGCTTATATGAGTGAGGGAGGGGGCTGGTAAATTAAAGGGTTAGTTCACCCAAAAATGAAAATAATGTCATTAATTACTCACCCTCATGTCGTTCCACACCTGTAAGACCTTCGTTCATCTGTAGAACACAATTTGAGATATTTTTGATGAAATCCGATGGCTCAGTGAGGCCTGAGCAATGACATTTCCTCTCTCATGATCCATTAATGTACTAAAAACATATTTAAATCATGTGAGTACAGTGGTTCAATATTAATATTATAAAGCCACGAGAATATTTTTGGTGCGCCAAAAAAACAAAATAACGACTTATTTAGTGATGGCCGATTTCAAAACACTGCTTCAGGAAGCTTCGGAGTGTTATGAATCTTTTGTGTCGAATCATGATTCGGATCGCGTGTCAAACTGCTGTAATCATGTGACTTTGGCGCTCCGAACCGCTGATTCGACACAAAAGATTCATAACGCTCCAAAGCTTCCTGAAGCAGTGTTTTGAAATCAATCATCACTATAAGTCGTTATTTAGTTTTTTTGGCGCACCAAAAATATTCTCGTGGCTTTATAATATTAATATTGAACCACTGTACTCACATGATTTAAATATGTTTTTAGTACATTAATGGATCTTGAGAGAGGAAATGTCATTGCTCAGGCCTCACTGAGCCATCGGATTTCATCAAAAATATCTGAAGATGAATGAAGGTCTTACGGGTGTGGAACGACATGAGTAATAAATGACAGAATTTTTGGGTGAACTAACCCTTTAAGGTTTTATACCCCCAAAAGATGTCAAAACAAACAATGGAGGGTATTTTAAGCATAATTATATATATTAAAATTTTTTTATATTTATATTTATATATATATATATATATATATATATATATATATTGAAAACCAGGTTTCAAAGTGCACTAAACAAGCAAAATTCGTGATCACGAATTAATTACAATTAATACATCGACAAATCTATCATTATTTATCATTTTATTATGGAATTTAATCACAAATCTCTCACAGAAAAATTGTGTTTTATTTGAAACAACAGTTGACTGTTAGCCAACTGTGAGAGCCTGAGAGGGTCAACAAGCATAGGGTTGCCAGGTCTGCGCCACAAAACTATCCCAATGGCCCCAAACTAGACCCTACCCCAAACATTAAAACTCATGTCACTATTCCTCAAATATATATTTTACAGTCGCTAAAATCACTATAAAAGGAGCTTCCAGTGCCCTTTCTCACAAAACCCATCATCTAGAACAGTTAGTAAAATTTCAATAAGAATTTCAGTCAAATAACATTAGCTTTAACGGTTTAAAATCTGCCCAATTCTGCGGAAAAACCTCAGACTTGGCAACCCAGAGTTGCTTGAGATTGCAGATTTTGCCAGAAAAGTTAAGACACTTAGTTTTTAAAAACATTATATAATATCTCTTTCAGGAGATGTAGGCTAAATAAACCCTCGTCATCAGACAAGAGAAGAGCAACCATTTTACAAACAGGTTTATCTCCCTTAAAGGGATAGTTCACCCAAAAAGTTAAAATTCTGTTCATCTTTTGCTCACCCTGCTGGACACAAAATATGATATTTAGAAGAATATGGGTAACCAAAAAGTTGACGGACCACACTGACTTCCATATTATGGAAAAAAAAAAATTACTATGGAAGTCATCAACTGTTTGATTACCAACCTTCAAAATATATTTTGTGTGTTCAGCATCAAGAAATAAATTCCTACAGGTTTGGAACAACATGAGGGCGAGTAAATGATGATGTTCATTTTTGGGTTACACAGTAGCTATCCCTATAATGGGCCAGCAGTTGTTGTTGTAGGTCTGTGATGGCTCATCATGAGGCACTGTGTGACTGTTTTGGTTCTTGCACATCAGACAGACTCAGTAAGTACATTCCCTCCCTATCCCATGACAAGCAATTGCTGGAGACAGAAACGAGCTCTCGTCTCCCCCTCCTCGCTCCGTCCAACAACATCCCCATTCAAGTGTCGCACCTTCAGGCTGTCTCTAGTCTCACCCCCCTTCCATCTCTCAATAATAGCCTTAACACATGAAAAATACATCAAATAAAAAGCCTGCCTGCGGCTTCGTCACATGGAAAATCATCTACATCAAGCAAACAATCCGGGGAAGGAACGGGAATGAAGATGAGAGCAGGAGAAGCTTGAAGTCGCCTCAGAAAATCAAGAGCTTTAACACTTGCTGTACGAGTTCAAACGTTACAGGTCCGGAGCAAGAAAATACCACTAAATAACGAGAAGCCACACACATGATCACTTGCAGTAAAAGCACGCCGTTGCCAGAAAACAAGCAGTTGTTTGGATGCGAGCAGCCTGCAGTTATGACCCATTTCCCTCAGTTCAGCTGCACGTCTCCAGTCCCAGCGGTTTGAGCAGTGACAGAACCCTGAGGGACTCGCTCCGGCACTGCTGTCACACGCCAGCTCGCAGATCCAGTGTGGCAGCTACTGCACATTCAACCAGCTGCCCAGGAGCCACACACACACACACACACAGAATTAGTTTTCTAGTTTGACAAGGTCAATTATCTTCAAAAGAGCATGTTTTAGAGATCATGGGTTAAAATAAAATGGAGGCTCAACATGTTGCAGGAAGCAAAGCTTAGTTTAAATGCACGTCACAGATGAACACACAATTCTCCAGCAGATCTTAGTATTCTCTAGACAACAGCAGTGGATCTCAACCCCTCAGTGTCCGCAACAATATTACAATCTCAACCTCATATGTAGAGCTTGGCATGACTAGAAAGATGTACATCCATTATAAAATAACCAAATAAGTGGTCAAGTCATCTTGAATGTCTCTTAGAAGTGCGTTGAGGCCCTCTAGTGGGCCCCGGACCCCTGCGAGACAGCCTGAAGAAAGGTTGGAGAGAAAAAAAAAAGAAAGAACCCTTTGCTCCAAACCTAGAGGCTCGGAAATAGCTGATTAGAATCACTCACAAAACCCAGTCAGAATCACTGATAACACGACATTCGTCTGGTTAAACTTCATTTAAAGCAGGTTAAAGGAGAAATTCACAGCCTGAGGGAAAAAGCATGAAATGCAGTAAAAATGCATATAGCAGCGATGACTTAAAATTCACTTTAATTTACAATTTTATAAAAACAAATAAAATTCCATCACAAGAAATCACATTATGTACATGATACAAAGAGCCTAAAAGAAAGCAAGCTATAAACGTTTCCGGATCATCAGGGCATTTAGTATGGACAATGGGACAAATATAACTGTACTAATTGTTAGTAATACTGGGAAGGTTGGAAGAATCTTCAGTTCTCCAGAAAGCTGAAAATACTCCGTGGAGGTCCTGAAGGTTTGAGGGCGTTTGTGAGACACGGGCGTTTAGCAGCAGGTGCAGGAGAGTCCGTCTGTCCTCTCTTCTTCATCTGTGAAGACATGATTCACCATTATACAATAAAGCTTCATCTTTAGTGTTGAGACACCTTGAGTTTAGTGTCTTAAATGATCAACAATCATTCTAAGACTACAGCGCCATCCAGTGGCACAACTATTAACTACATTCAAGAATTACGCATTAAAGAAAACTCTCAAGATTTCCTTTTGCTAAAACAATAAATAAATAAATCCTGGCTCTGGTTTGTTTCCACAAATGTAAAATATTCTTGTAAAGTGTAAATGACATGTTCAAACGAGTCGTACCGGTTTCCTGGGTCCCTCTGATGCAGGGGGCTGTTTTTCCGGCGACAGGGTTTGGAAGAGGAAACCTCGAGAGTTACGAGGGGCCAGAGGGTTACTGTCAGAGATGGACGCCAACTTCTGCAACACGGCGCGAGGCTGACTGAGTAATGAGCCTCTCTTGACCTGGAGACAAGAAAAACACGCAATCAAGCATTGCTATAAGAAATACTTTAAAACGGCACTCAAATAGAGTGCAACAGTTTTCAGCGGCGCCGATTCCGGAAGTGGTTTTTCCATTCATTTCTCCCATTTGGATTTAAAAAAAATAAAAAATAAAAAATAAAGGGTAATAGTTTGTAGATGGTTGCCTTGATTCAAGGCCTGAGTATTTGAAAATCAGGACGAAAGACAAAAACAATACTGAAGTGAACAGCTTTAGTGACGGAACTACAACCCCATGAAGCATTGCACACAGATCAATCAAATTAAAAATGATGAAGATATATAAAACTACTTATTTAAAAATGTTCATTGTATACAGCTATATTTAAAGTTAAGTTCATATATATACAGTATATATACATATATAGCGGATGAACGATTGAACAGCCAATCAGAATCCATCCTGCTTTAAAGAGCTCAAGCATTTAAAGCGACAGAACAAAACTGCAGCGCTTATGATAAACAGTCCGCTGGTGTGAACGCTGATATAGTCATTGTTCTTGGTGTGAAATGGCATTTAAACATGACTTTAAAAAATAAGTTGAAATAAATCAGACTAACGACTTCAACAGAAGCAAATAATATTGATTTATAACCTCATGTCTTTAACTGTTAATAATTCATTATATAATTTCACTCATTTCCATATGGAGAAAATGAACAGAAGTTTTACTTCTGGACCCCGACTGTTGCACTCTATAAACTAAATTTACACAGGAAGTAGAGAACAGGAGAGTGCTGTGGTTACTGACCGCAGTGGGCTGAAACGGCTTTCTGAACTGGTTGGTATTGGGAGCCGCTTTCTCCTGCAGAGGAACAGCTGGAGCGTCTGTAACCCGGTGAAAAACAACAATTCAGTTTAAATATCTGACTTTTATTTGTCCAGCAGAATGTCCAAACAAATAAACCAGCTCTACAGTGGGTCAAACACGCCACAGAAAACCTGAAATAAGTGAATATTGATCCTGAAATGCAAGTTTCGCTAGTTCTTGTTAAGAGAAATGTCGGTGCATGTGGGCACCTCTCTTCTGAAGGGTCTTAGCCGTTAGCTTCTTGGCGAGCTTCATAAATTGACTGTCCTCTTCTCCGATCTTTTCTTCGTCGTCTGCATCCTCTCCCTTTTTGGCCTGAGCTTCAGTCTACAGGACAGAATCAGAGTCAGACCAGATCGACACGATCATGAACACAAAACAGATTTGCTTCAAACACACCTGTTCTCTCAACCACTGTTCCCTCTCCAGCCGCTCTTTACGTCTTTGTATTTCCATTTGATCTATTTGTTCATCTTCCTCTTCCTCATCTCCATCAGGACCCATTCCACCGAACTCAAAGTTATCATCTGGTCAAAACAGAAAACCTGAATGAAAGCAGCTGACTGGAGTAGACTGACGTGTTTAAGCGCTGTACACACAAGCTGAACTCACCGATGTTTTTCCAGCGGAAACGACGAGCTCGTCCAGGTCCGTCAGAATGCAGATCTCCATCAGCGAGGTAACGCTCCTGATAAAGCCGCAGTTTTCGCTTATCATCATCCAAGATCTGCTTCCTGTAGGGAGAACATAATGAGCCTCAAGCTCAGTACCTCTTTCACTAGGAACATGACTCCCCCATGTGGCACATTGATGTAACAACAATTTCTAGCAGCAGCACTTCATTCAACTGTACAAGGCTCGCCTGTTCCAGCACATACTCAAGAGCAACTCCAAGTCAGTGGAGGGTTAAGATCATTTCTTACATGTGAATTTTGTTAACTTGGTCCATCAGTTCCTCATCAGATGGCAACTCTTCCTGTATCTCCTCCTCCTCGTATTCATCACCACCATCATCATCCTCATCCTCACTGCCCACATCACTGCCGGACAGCTCTGCCTCGGATTCCACAAACTGTGCCATATGGCTGTTGGGACACAAATATACACATAAAATGTGTTTGTTAGCAATAATTCCCTCTAAAATGCGTTCAAATATTGCTTACATTATTCAGAAATCTCTCTGAAATCCAAAATAGACCTACATTTTCTTCTTGCCAGGGCGTCGCCCAAAAACTGCTTCCCGTTCCTCATCCTCTTCATTCTCAGTTTCCTCCTCTTCAGTATCTGATTTATTCTCATTTTCCTCCTTAAAATAAAAACAAATTGTTAACAGCACAAACTGATAGACATTCACACGTTTAGCTGCAGTATGTAGTAATAATAATAATAAAAAAAAAAAAGACCTAGACACGTTTTCTGCACAAACAGGAAGTCCCAGCACAACCTCACACCACAGGTTGAACTAATGTCGCCACACTGGGCAAAGAAAACTGAGTACTTTATATTTATGGAGCACCTTTTCACTGAGGCTGTCCACATCTGACAGGAGCCGGAACTCACAGTCGGCTTCCTCCTCCTCTTGTTCTTCAATTATGTTCTTGTTCCTGTCCATATGAGCGCAGTTATTAGCATTAGAAAGAACAAAACACAAATCTGAGGCTGAACCAGAATCCCAATTATAGCTTGGTACCTGTTTGTTTCAGAGGGCTTTTCAAAGGTAGGACTGGAGACCGATCGCAGTGAAGAAGCAGCTAAAGAGGTCATATAATATAGTTTGTTACCTACAAAACTTGAACATGTCTCCATTCACCTTCAGAATACACAACAAAGCAAGACTTACACGGGCTTCCAGTGAACTTGCCAGAGCAGAGAGCCAGCAGCTGGTCCATGTCTGCCTCAGAGCTGCCGTGACTCTCTCCTCTTTGCTCTTCTGGCTCCAAGGTCTTGCTCTTCTCCCTGGGCTTCTCGACTGTTTCCTCAGGCTGTGTGGTAAAAGCTCCAGAGCACAGTCCCAGCAGCTCGTCCTCTGCTCCAGGCTGGGTCCGCCCTGATCCGAAGGCCCCTGAGCACAGCCCCAGGAGCTCTCCCATGTTAGCGTCCATGGCGTTTTCATCGAGGCTGTCTAGTATAAGCTGCCGTTTGTGGGAACGGCTGGGCACACCGCGAGGGCCGACGTTTAGAAAGCCATCGGCATCCAGTAGCTGGGAGTGCGTGTCCTCCTCCAGTGAGAAACGACCCTGGGAATCTCCGGCCGGAGGGACGGCAGACTCGCTCGGGGAAGAGGGAGCATAAAGGTCTTGAGAATCCTCCACAGGGAGCGAGAGGGAAGGTTCGGACATCTTACCCGAGCTCTGAAGAAGAAGATTAGACATTAACACTCTGAGGTCTAAAAACGCACCGGCGCGTTTTGCAGGTTTTTTTTCACATTGCAGCAAAACAGACTTAAAATACTCCATCATTTTTTGTCATAGAGACATAAGTAATATATCAATTGAAACTATAAAATATCTTCTTTTATTTGTGTACACTCAGAGTAAAAACACAATGTTGTGCTTTTTGTAAAATAAAGAAAACTAACATGATGCGTGATCTCTCCTCTCCCTCTGAACGAACTCCAATCTGATAGTTCTCAGAAAATGAACTGTAACTTAGTGAATACTAATCACAGAAAAATTACACTTATGTCTAAAAAAACGTTAAGATGTCAGGTTTTAAATCATGGAAGTCAAATCGAAAACAAACCTTCTGTGTTTATGTAATCTGTATGAAAAGAGACACATGTCAGAAATCCGTGATTCAGCTCATTATCCGCTAATGCGGCCACGCCCACGGAGCCAGCGCTATTCAGACGCAAATTCAGTCAATACATGCATTCATGATCTCAATCGTGTATTTATTGTCTTGAAAAGTGTTTATCTGGATGTAAAAGTCATGGTTAGCGATCTCTAGAAGACATGCAGTTACTTCCTGTTTACTTTTCTTCTACAGATGAATTTTAAAAGAGTTTTTGTTTTTTTAGCGCCCTCCGGCTGCTGTATGTATTGGAAACTCCATTCATGGAATATCCTCTTCTTCTTTTAGATGAATTTGTGGACTAAAAATACACAGAGCGCCCTCCGACTTCAAGGATGAATTGAAAACACCAGCGCTCATAGTAATGACAGTGAATATTAAATAAAAATAACTCCTCTGTATAGAAAATTGACATAAGCATATGAGAATCCATTATTTCTCCAAATGTGCATGCTTTTAAACTAAAAGCCTATATTCAGACTCTTTGCATCACAGAAATACATTGTATTTTAAAGTATAATCTAAAACCATTACTTTATATTGTAATAATATTTTTCTGTATGTTTCATATATCATAATGAGCTTGAGACATCACAGAAGGAAATGCCTCATTAATATGCAAGTCATTTCAGCTCATTACTATCCAATTCTTTTGTCTTCTCAGGTGAGAATGGCCCATTTTCAGTGGTGATTCACGCCTCCTCGCATACTGTGTTTCTTGGCAAAAAGTGTCTTACAAAAACTAAATCAATATATTGTTTTATATGAAGGAGTAGGCAGCATAATTTTTACATAATTTTGAAGCAAAAACTCTAGTCTACAACCTCCAATACCCTAAAGTCTTGTGGACACAGATTTACTATATTTTTTTTGGCCTTATTTCAGTGACTGAAGTTTTGTTTTTTCAATAACCACGCATAAATGTTATTCCTTCAAAAACACAAACATGTACATACATGTTCCTCACATATTATTGTAGCCTAGTTTGTGCTGAATACAGTGTAATGACACTTTTGTCACTTATATGTTTATGAACAAATGAAAAAAGCACAAATATCAGGGCATGTCAAAACTTCTCCAAGCCCAAAATCAGCCTCAGACTCCAGAGGGTTAAGAACCTGTTAAATTATTCTGATTCAAGATTACAAGAAATGTGACTGCACCTTAATAAGTATTCACAATCATCCTAAAGATTGTGCAAATGAATTCAGAGAGAGTTTTCCTGATAAATTTCTCTCCTCCATGTCATCCAAGATGTTCATGTCTTTCTTTCTTCAGTCGAAAAGAAATTAAGGTTTTTGGGGAAAACATTTCAGGATTATTCTCCTTATAGTGGACTTCAATGGCCTCCAAACGGTTAAAGGTCATTGACGATCAAACGATTGGTCATTTTCGAAAAAATACATCTGTATATGCTTTATAAACACACATGATCGCCTTCTAAGTGCTTCCCCCAAAACCATATTTCCGTATTCCCCAAAAGGTTTACGCAGTATGTCCCTATTCTACTTACGGAACGAACGCAGCGCCAGTTACATTTTTTCCCGCAAGTAGAATAGGGAAGGTGTAGGACATACAGTGTAAACTTTTTGGGGAATACGAAAATGTGGTTTTGGCGGAAGCACTTAGAAGGCGATCATGTGTGTTTATAAAGCATGTACAGATGTATTTTTTCAAAAATGACCAATAGTTTAGCTAGATAAGACTCTTATTCCTCGTCTGGTATCATTTAAAGCCCTTTGAAGCTGCACTGAAACTAAACTGAAAACCTTCAACCCATTGAACCCCAGTGAAGTCCACTATATGGAGAAAAATCCTGGAATGTTTTCATCAAAAACCTTCATGACATGGGGGTGAGTAAATTATCAGGAAAATTGTATTTGAAAGTGAACTAATCCTTTAAGTCAAGTAAGAGCTCCTCACCTTCGAGGCAGAGCCGAGGAAGCTGGGTCTGAAGAGGCAGGGAGAGGGAGAGCGGAACACGCTGTTGGACAGGCCTCTTCCTGCAGCTCTGTTGACCGGCTGATACGATGGGATCATCGAGCCCATCAGCTCAAAACTACTGTTATGACTGCTGTCCTTCGCCAAAGAAAGGGTGTCATCTTCCTCTGTGAAGAGAACTGAATCTCAGTCTGATGACATATTTGATACTACAGGTGTGACCAGAACAAGTAAAATAATACTATAATTAATAAGAAATACTGATAATAATAAAAAATAGGGTTGGACATTGAAAATTTCATGATTCGATTCCATTGCAAGACTAGAGTTTACAGTACGTCGGGCGTTTAATATCATACACACTCACCCATTTTATTGTCTGCTTCATTGGCAGCAGCTTCTGACCTTCTTACACCATCCCTGGACAGAACAACACATTCAGTTAGTATGGACTACAGAGAGCGTGTTGCAGCCGGATTATGAAACGAAGACGTACCCGGTGCGGGAACAGGAGTTGCCAGCAAACAGCATCAATGTTCCATCAGTGTCTGCTGGAGATGGAGAGGGACTCTTGAATCCTGGGGAGGGGCATGTTTTCACCGAAACTTCATCTTCACCTTCCTCCTTGTCCAATGCCTCCTCTCCATCCTCCTCCTCTTCATCATCACCACCATCCCCTAACAATTCATCAACACCCTGAAAAGGAATGAAACAAACTTTAATATATATGTGACTATGAATTAAGAGAAGTCACAACCAGTAATGCCCATTTCTAGTACCTCTTCATCCTCTGACTCCGTCATCTCTGCTTCCTCTTCCTCGTCACAATCCTCATTGTCAAGGCGATGCAGAGCAGCTCTGCGCTCCCTCTCCTCCTTCCTGCGGATGGCCATGGCTTGTTGCAAGCGAGACTTCAACAACACCAGTTTCTCACCAAAAAAAAAAAAAAAAAAAAAAAAAAAAAGTAAAGAAAGAAGACATTACAAAAGCGTCTATACCTGCAAATCAAAGCATTCTGGCAAGTTGAAAAATTTAGGAGTGCATAAAATAACTTTTAGGGAAGCAATGAAAAGCCCTGTGTGGAAAACGTAGTGATTGTACCTGGTTTGACTTTTGCAGGCTCGTCCTCTCCCTCGTTGACAGTGATCGTGATTGATTCAGAGAGTAGCTCTTCCTGTCCTGAGGGGGCGCTGTCTTTCCTCACCACATTCAGCTGCAATGTGCGCTCCCGTTTAGGGCGAGGAGCAGGCAGGATGTGCTTCATGAAGCGTTCCTGTAGTGCTTTCAGAGCTGCATCACACACACACACACACACACACACATTAAATCGTCAAATGAAAGGGTGAAGCAAATTAAAACAATCATCATATCCAAAATCTCACCTGGGTTCTCTTGAGGCGGCTCCAACTGGACAAAAGCACCATCATCTGCACACAACTTTGCCACAGGAGGAGGATCTAGACCAAGCTCTCTTAGTCGGGCTAGTTTATCCTTTCGAGGTTTGATCACATGAGGGGAAGTCTGAGCCTGATCGACTGAGACCTGTTGCTTTTCTTGTTCCTTGTCTGAATGTTTAGCTCCCTCGGATTCTTGCTCGACGGGAGCATCTTTCTCTTGACCCACAGGTTTGGGTTCGTCAGTGCTCATTTCATGTTCTACTTGTGCTTCGTTGGAGGTCTGTGGTTTGCCATCGTTACCAGGATCATCCTGGCGAGTGCTGGTGTCCGTGTCTTCTGGAGGCAGTGATGTGGCGGACGACTGGTTATCCAGAGATGACTCTGCTGGAGGGCTGAAGTCCTGCTGAGGTGTTGTGGGTTGGTCTGGAGGTAGATGTGCAGTAGTCTCTAAAATACAAGCCTGGTACTTGGCAGACCTTGAGGACGGGTGAGAAAGTGATTATATTGGTTATTTATACTGTAATAATGTATTCGAGATAAACGAGTTCAGAACTGATAAGACTTTAAATCTCATACTTGAGCAAAGCCATGGCAGGACCCTCTGGACGAGGTCTTCTCTTGAAGAACTGGTCGATACTTTTGGGCTCAGGCATGTGATACGGCAGATTGAGCATGGACTCTGCAAATGTGTAAGAGAATCTCAGAAATTAATTATTTTATTATTATTATGATGAGGTGATATTTGGCCCATCTACACCTCCATTTAAGTTTGGAGTAAGATTTGTTTGTTTGTTTTTTGGAAGAAGCGTCTCAGAAGGCTGCATTTATTTGATAAAAAAAAAAAAAAAAAAAAAAAAAAAAAGGTAAAATACTATTACAATGTAAAATATTTGTTTCTTATGTGAACATATAGTAAAGTGTAAATTATTCCTGTGATCAAAGCTGAATGATGATTTGCTGCTCAAGAAACATTTATGATTATTATCAATGTTGTAAACATTCAGCTCCATATTTGTTTTCATGATTCTTTGATTAATAGAAAATTCAAAACAACAGCATTTAATTGAAAAAAGAAATTATATATTTATATATATTTGTGGTGGGCATAGATTAATTTTTTTAATCTAGATTAAAATGGCTTATTTGAATTCTGCCGAAGACATTCAGAATATGTGAGATACCCAAATTGTCCCTGTGTCCCAATGTCCGTACTATCCATCCTAAATACTATGTGAGATTAAAATAAGTGTGTCCCAAAGCATAGTATGTTGAAAAGTCCCCAGATGGTCTACTATTTCCGGTAGATTTTTCAAAGTGTGGATCCGTGCACACCATAATGGCTAATATTGCCCACAACCCATTGCGTGTTGTATGAGGATTCAGTTCAGAACTACAAACACGAGTAAAAAGTGTTAAAAAATACAAAACATGGCGAATTTGCACGATCGACGTTGAGAGGTTGTTTGAGTGACTAATAATCAGTTCAAACTGATAGAAAATATTTATTTAATGTTATATGTGTTATTTTTCATCTGCAAATGTGGACTTTTATAAAGATCTGATTGGCCATTAAGTTTTAAATGCATCATTATGCATTAATATGAGGAGAGTTCTCCACATGAAAGACTCGCGACTGCAGATCAACGTGCTGCATTTCTCTCCGACACGGCAGGAAATGAGCTAAATGAAATGTGGAGGATGTAAGATGATTGACAGGCCAGTTTACGGTGACAGGATGCGACAGAGAGCAAAGACGCAATTGTATGACATGATAGTATGTCCCAAAGCTTGTCTACTCTTTTGCTACACACTCAAAAGTACGTACTTTTTGTTCACAGAAAGAGTATTGAGCTGAGGCGCTACAGCAATCTGTCACGACACATTAAAGAGCCACAAAACAGTTTTTATCGTTTGAATTTCTTAAACTACAGTTTTAAAGCTGGGACTTTGTTTAATATCATAAGTAACCTGCTCTTGTCTGTCGACGTGTTGTCAGTGTCCTCTTTGCTCCGTGATGCATTTATCACTGTGTGTGGCGTGACAGCGCCGGGGCTTATCGGACAAAGCAACAGTAACTAAGGGGGCGGGTCTTTGCGAAGGGTCAATTCGGCTAGGTATACATCCGCACTAAACTATCAAGGTGAACGTCATCATAGCTTGCGTAGAATAGACCCAGCTCCCAACCCAACTTTGAGAATAGATTAACGGCGATATTTTTTTTAATCGCCCGATAAGAGTCTCACGTTAACGTCGATAACGGCCCACCACTAATATATATACACACCCCCCCCATAGACCAGGAGTGTATGTCTGTTAGTTTGACATTCGGACTAAAGCGTGACTGTAACTGCACTTATTAAACACTGAGCAGGTGTGGCGTCTGACTGACCTCGCACCAGTCTCTGACTCTCACTGTGAAGCTGCTTGATTGCCTCCTTGCTGGCTTTTGCTGCTTTCCTCTCCTGAAAACACAATTTGTTCAGTAAAAACACAAGTTAACACAATCACCGAGAGCGTGTGACATTGAGCACTCCCACCTTTCGCTGTGGCTTGTTCTCTTGCTCCTCGTCTCCACTGAACTCAGACAGATGAGGCTATAGATAAATAATAAATAACCATTAGTAACACATTCAGATTTGTGTAGTCCGTCTCAACATGGAAAACTGATTTCTGCACTCACTTTGTGATTGGCCTTCTTTCTCACAGCTGATCGGATGGCATCTAGAGACTCTTCCTCTTCACCTTCCAACTGATGGTCAGAGTCTTCCTCTAACTGGGCATCAAACAGATCCGAGTCTCCCAGCAGACAGCCGCTGTCATTAAGTGCTTTGGTCGGAAGGGCCTCCTTAAAACGGGGAAAAAAATAAATGGAAGTGAATAAAATAAAAATTGCTGTGAAACGGTCACGGTTGTTAAATGATCTAAACACCCACCTCGGTTTTCTCTTTCAGTCGTTTTATAAGTGCAACATTACGTTTCTCTTTTTCTTTGCGTCGTTGTGACTTCTCCCGCTTTTTCTTTGCTTCTTTTGGTTTGACTTGAACTTCTGCTTTCTCAGGCTCACTCTCATCACTATCCATTGAGATACGAGACACTCGTTTCCCTCGCTTCTTTTTGAGGTTCTCCATCTCCTCCGTCTTCGTCTCCTCATCGCTGGACTCGGACAGAACCAGAGCATTCTCCATTCCGGCCTCTTCCTGCTCCCCGTCGCTGTCACTGTCCTGCAGTGCTTTCCGAGAGCGTCCCTTCCGACTGACGGCGATATCTTCATCTGAATCTGGAACACAATGGTTGGATAAAGATCTATTATACACAATATATTTTAGGCATTACTAATGAAAATTAAATTTTGCTCATTTATCAAGGCAGTGGGGATGCGTCAAATCCTCAAACAGTTCTCTACTAAAGGCGTTTCACACCTGGCTCGTTTGGAGCGTTTGTTTCAGAACCTGGTGCATTTTCTCCCTCAGTTTGGTTCATTTAGGCATATACGAACAAGGGAATCGCGGATCCGCACCAAAATAATCGGTCTGTAATCCCCTGAACGAGGTTCGCTTGTGGTGAGAAAGCCAACTGAAACTTGGTTGGATGAACATATTTCAGAACGGTCCACAAAAATACAGATGAAGTGACCGATGACCACTAGGAGCTGAATCCTGGAACATAAACAGGTGCACACACGCTGACCAATGAGAGGAGAGTTTACTCGCACTTGATACATATTAACTCGTTTTGGTCCATTTAGAAATGTTGCCTTGTGAACCGAAGCAAGAAGAACATTGCAACAATTTTAATCCTCATTTCAGAACAAAGCAAATGATCTAAAGGTGTTGAAACGCCACGTTATCTTAAAGTCGACATGAAACGGAAGTTGCGATTGTGTTTTCTTCCATAGTGTGATGTATACTCAATTGAAACGGCTACTACAATATTCCATAAAATAAGTGTCAATTTATATTTGATGATGACTTTAGTCAGGGTTAGTTCACCCAAAAATGAAAATAATGTCATTAATTACTCACCCTCATGTCGTTCCACACCCGTAAGACCTTCGTTCATCTTCAGAACACAAATTGAGATATTTTTGATGAAATCCGATGGCTCAGTGAGGCCTGCATAGCCAGCAATGACATTTCCTCTCTCAAGATCCATTAATGTACTAAAAACATATTTAAATCAGGTCATGTGAGTACAGTGGTTCAATATTAATATTATAAAGTGATGAGAATATTTTTGGTGCGCCAAAAAACCCCAAAATAACGACTTCTATAGTGATGGCCGATTTCAAAACACTGCTTCAGGAAGCTTCAGAGCGTTATGAATCTTTTGTGTCGAATCAGCGGTTCGGAGCGCCAAAGTCTCGTGACTTCAGCAGTTTGACACACGATACGAATCATGATTCGACACGCTGATTCATAACGCTCCGAAGCTTCCTGAAGCAGTGTTTTGAAATCGGCCATCACTATAAAAGTCGTTATTTTGGGGTTTTTTGGCGCACCAAAAATATTCTCATCACTTTATAATATTAATATTGAAGCACTGTACTCACATGAACTGATTTAAATATGTTTTTAGTACATTAATGGATCTTGAGAGAGGAAATGTCATTGCTGGCTATGCAGGCCTCACTGAGCCATCGGATTTCATCATAAATATCTCAATTTGTGTTCTGAAGATGACGAAGGTCTTAAGGGTGTGGAACGACATGAGGGTGAGTAATTAATGACATTATTTTCATTTTTGGGTGAACTAACCCTTTAACCCTCTTACCCTGTTGGTCCTCAGTGATCATGTTGGTGTCAATCACAGCGTCCTCCAGCGGTGAACCCATGCCACTGTCTGAATCACTCTCAGCTGTTCGTCTTTCATTCAGATCTACAGGCTACAAAATATAACATTTGAAAAGCACGTTTATATTATTTTGACAGACTAACGGTGCAAAATAAAACCAATAAAGTTCAATTTGATCGCTTTTGAAAACACAAGAGAATGTAAATATCGTTGGTGACTACATAAATATCACAAGTAGAAAGTTACCAACACTGTGTTTAGTGCTCCTTCAGTCTGCTGTAAACACTACATAGAATATAATACTAATAAATTAAATAACGAGCAGAATCCCTCTGGCCTCAGAGAACAGGGTGAACAGCTAAGCTGGCTAGCTAAACACAGATAACCTGATGAACTCATTCAAACTTTCAATCACCTGTTGGGTGAACTAGTTTTCAACATGTACTTGTTCGCCGAATATAGTCATTTATGTGTATTTTGTTAGCATTTCGCGGTTATTCGGCTCGGATACGTTACCCGCTCAGAGAGAAGAGAGCTCATCTTCAGGTCGAGTCTCGAGCTTCACGCGGTACAAACTACATCAATCGCACGAGGCAGTCTCTCCAAAGACGTATAAACATAGAAAGCGCAATCTTTATATTCAGAGCTTCATCAAGTCAAAAGGTAAACGTTATTTTTACAGCGCGAACACATACACAACCATCTCCCGCCCGATGAACGACTGAACTTCAGCCTTCGCGCGCTGAGCTCGAGCGCTTTTCTTTAACTGTCTCCGTCATTCTTTTCGAGCCTTGCTATTGGATGAGCGGTTGTTGGGCACTCTTTGGGCTGTGCTGATTGGACAGGATTGTCAGCACTGAAACACCAATAACGCGCAGGATTGGTCAAAGCTGACTGTAAATGGACAACAACAGAGTTCCAGCAAAAAAGGCGTTATTTCCCTCAGAAAACATTAAATGCGCTTAATGTGCTTAATGTTAATATATCAAATAAACAAAAGTGAAAAATAAAAGTTGAGTGTTTATCAGTTATTAGGGCTTTTTAAAATTCACAATATTCGATATTATTAATCAATACACGTACCAAATGTGACTTACAACAGAAATTAGAGAAGATTTTCCCTGGATTTAGATGCTCAACTGAACCATGTGGCGTTCCTAAAATTAAATTACGTATTAAAACATCACAATTTGTGGATTAATGAACCTCACCGACCAAACCTTTATCATTTTCCCTTCGCGTGTCAGTGTGCGCGTCCACCAACCGAATTTCGCGTCCCCGCGCATGCGCACTTACAAATCCCATGGATCTGCTTTAAATCACTCAGAAGACAACGCAAGCACAGCGCTACACATCTACGCATCCTTCCATTTCTTAAATTAGCCACCTTAAGCTTCGAGATACCGCCCCCAATTTCAGTGTCGGTACGGAGCCGCCAGGCCGGGACAGAGACGGAGAGAGATCCCTCGGCCATGGAAGCGCTCGGACCCGGTAAGTGCTGGAAATGAAGCCGTGTGACAGCGTAGTGCGGGCCGTTGCGCTGCCTCACCAGGGCCCGCGGCGGCGCGCTCGTTTAGGCCTCAACGGAAAAACGAAAACAATCCCTCTTTCACGGCGCGCCCGCTTGTCAAAACCGTCCTAACGACAACAAGCGGTTGATAATCGCTCTCCACCGCGGAGAATGAGTGTTTGTGAAGCCAACAAGTGTGTGTTTATTAGTGAATGAGCGTTAAATGGCTCGAGCCAGTGCGGAAGACGGCATTGTGTGGGGGGGGGGTTTAACCACACGCTTCTTCCTTCCGCGTCTGCCGCGAACGAGCCTGTACAATAAACAACACGAACTCCGTTTTAAAAACGACTGAACGCTGTTTTATTCTCGACTGTTTGTTAGTCAGAAGTTCACTGATGTCGTTATGGATGTGTTGCGCGAGCTCGAGGACGCGCGCGTGCGGTGTAGCTGAAGCGCGCGCGGGTCTGTGTTTTTTTTATTGTTGGCGCTTTGTTTGATCCCCATGTGCGTTTGTTTATGCCTAAATGTTGACCATGCCAGAGGATAACGACTGACAGGACTTTAAGCGCCTCTGACACGGACTGGACTCGTTGTCACTGCACGAGTGAACTCGCTGACCTCTGAGAAACGGGCTTAATTATCGTGACATGCATGATAATTATCGATGTTTGTGCAGTATTAAAAGAGCTTTTTATCAAATTGCCACGTTTTTGAGCACGAGCTGTATTTGTTTTCATGTTGTTTGTTTACGATGTTAATGCATTTGTGCTTTTGAAAACATCAAGTGTTGCTTTTCATGAACTCTGCAGATCTTCTGGCTCATTAACTTCAGTTTTATCCAATCAGTGATGTGTGTGTTCGTGTTTGTTTGTTTATTGGACAGCCTTGTGATTGACTCTTGTTAGAGAGCACACTCCTTAAGGAAATTAATGGTGTGTCTGCACTGTTTAAACATTATATTAAACAGAATAAAATCAATTGTGTTTTTGGGAATGTTTTCTCTGTAAATCTGACTTCCATTCTCCAGATGTGAGGTCAGGACAAAGATCTGCCGTCAAAGTGCAAGAATGACAGTGTACGTTGCATAATTCTGATCTGCGGCACAATAAAGTGTGTTTGTTGTCGTTCTGCGGCTCTGCTGACCAACACCAGCGTTGTTTTTCCTGTTACTACAGATCAAGGTTGTAAAAATCATCATGAAGTCAAAATTACCATAATTGATCCACTGTTGTTATTTTGAATAATGTGCTGAAAAATTGGCCTGTCACTATACCTACTTTTTGTTCTATATATTGTCCCATAAATAATTGCGATAAACAATATTATTGTCATTTTAAGACCATTTTATGCCACTCAATATATAATCATAATATAACAGCATCATAAAGCAAGTAGGCCTACATACCTTCAAATGGCAGTAACCTTTTAATTCTTAAATTTAAACCATAGAATTTAAATATCCTAACTATAAAAAAAAAATAAATAGTAAATAAACATAAAAAGTATCAAGTGGAAAAAAGCACACTTGCAAATGGACAAAAGGCACTTATGGAGACTTTCCATTTTACTGATCTTTTTCCCCTGTACTTCTTTTCTCTGTAAAGTTAGGGTGCACACAATTGCTGAAAAACAAACCTTAGTACTTAGCAGTCAGGTTTCCATATGAACAAATGCACAGATGCCTCAACGGGCCATATCTGTGACTCAAACTATTTTAGTGGCGCCAATTTGCGCTGTGACGTTTATATTTGAACTGGAACAATGCGTAGTGGCTTCGACATAATGGGCGATATATTGCATCACCAAAAATTGAGGTCATGTACATAAATTGTGCGATATGTCAATATATTGATTATTGCGACAGGCCTACTGAAAAACTGCAATCTTTAATCAAAATGTAGTCATTTGTTAAAAAAAACGCCAAACATTGCATTGTTTTAGCAAACTCTGCATTTCACTTTTCACTAATGGAAAATTAAATGCAGTAAACGGTGTTGGAAACAACTATTAATGTTGATATTTTTGCAATCTTGCATTATGATTTTAGTAAGTACTGTTTAATTACTGAAAATCAATAGGAAACGTATGAACGATCAGCAGTTATCTGTGGCAGATCTGATGGTGTTGATCATGTGATTCATATCTTTGTCATGTCTAGCGTCCACTGTGTAATCCAGGTGATCTGCCCGAGTCTTTACTGAGTCATCTTGAGTCCAGCTGCCCCTCAGTTTAAGTCTATTATTGCGTTAGCTCACAGCAAAAGCCTGTTGCCATCAGACACTGTTCGTCCTTCTGCATTGATGGCCAAATTAACCTGCAGGATCTAGCTGATGTTTCTAATGCTGTAAAAAGTGGCACATCTTTTTAACTTCCTCTTGGTTTTTGTATAATTTGCCAGTTATTGCACAGTATTCAGATTTTCTGTATGCATGAAAACAGTGTAGAAAATGCAATACATTAATATATTTCACTTCTGCTGTGATGAAAGTAATTGAAGCTTATATTTTTTAACTTCTCTTTTTGATGGAATGTTTACTTGGAATCACCCAATGTTATGACATTTTACACAAAATTGAGTTTAAAGTGTTAAGATTATAACTACACATGCAACGTCACGTGACTACAGTGTTGTGTACACAAGCCTTTGTTGTGGAATAGTGCCTTGATTCGCTTAATGATTTTAAAGAAAAGTACGCACTATAGAGTATACACTTCACAGTCTTCAGTAAATGCCCTTACCCTTCAAGTCATTTCTAGACCACAAGGCCGTTGTTTGATGTTCTGGATCAAATAAGCAATCCAGTGCCTTTTTGTTCATGGGTTACTTTACCCATAATGCAAGCATTAGGATAGCACAGAAAGCCCAGGCTCGATAATGATTTCAGTCGGAAGGCAGTAGCTGGTGTCTGACGCCCGTCATGGTGTGAAGAGTAACAGCTGAGTGGCCTATATATAGAGTCCTCTTGGTTTTTGATGAATGCTGGTTTTCCCCCGTCTCCACCCGGCCGTGTTCGTGCTGTAGACCGGAGCGCTTTGTTGGCGTTGAGAGGAGGGGGAGCCATAGGCGGACAGTATGTGGAAGAGCGGTTTAGAGGCTCCCGATTGTTCTTCCCAGCGCTTGTCTTGCTAACTGGAGCGTGTAGGTCTGAGAGGGGCTTCGACCCCTGCAAAACACAGCGGTTTGACAAAGAGGAGCATCATATCACTCTGACGGGCCAGTCGCCGTCCTTCCCCCAAAAACACTGAAATAAGGAAGTGAAGCTCCTAAAAGGACTCTTGGATCATTTGAGGCCTTTCCTGCGGATCAGTGTCCGATGGGTCCAGCCCTGTGAAATCCGTTTGATTTATTTATTTTCCCAAATTCTGTTTTATTAGTCCAAAATTCTCTATTTTCCAGTTGAATTTTTCTGGTCTCTGATTTAATGGTTAAATTAAATGCAAGTAATCAAATTTCTTTAATTCCTTTAATTTTTTTTTTTTTTTGATTCCATTTTAATGGTTTAATTAAATTTAAATCCCAAATTCTCTTTTCCATTTTTATTTTCTCCAATTTAATTTAACAATTAAATGTTAGGAATCAAAGCATGTATAATAAATTGTTAAATTGTTACAATTGTTACCATTAATTAATAGTTTAACAAAGAACAATTTTAAGGCCCTATAAAATACATTTTTATTTTTTTTTCTGGATTCCATTTAACTGTTTAGTCATATTTTTTGATTATTAAAGTTTAATTAATCATAAAGTCATGCATTAACAATTTAATAATTTTATTTTATATTATTATTATTATTATTATTATTATTATTATTATTATTATTATTATAATAATAAAATTATTATTTATTTATTATTATAATTGGTCCCTATGAAATGTTTTCGGAATTTTATTTATTTTTTATTTAATGCAAATCTATTATCAAAAATGGTGGTAATTAAATGAAGGCATACATTTAATCTTTTAAATATTAAATAAATTAATTGAAAATTAAACAAGTCCTGCACAAAGATGAGGTTTATTGTTAAAATTAAACTGTAGAAGAAATATTGTGATTTGTTCCTTTTTAATAATTTCGTGTACAGCCCTACTTTTGATTTATTCATCCAAAAAAAAAAAGTTCTGTAAAATTCCACATTATGCAGTAAATTCCACATTTGCAACTGGATTCTGTGTTTCTTTGTTTTCCGCATTGTGAAAATCATTGGGCCCTAAATAATATTGAATTTAATTTCAATTGTGCATCATGTATTAAATCCCCCTGTGGTGAAAATCAAGTTTTAATGTTTTTATGTCTATGTGGTGTTTTTAAATATGAATTTGCACATGGTTTGTCTTAAAGCATAAGTCAACACCATCAAGACGTGTTCTCAAAGACATGGTTTGAAATCGCTGGTGTTTCTGACGTCACAAACTACCTTGTAACTAATCACGTCAACGCGTGGATCTCTGGTGCGAGTGAGTGGAGGCGGGGCTAATTTGCATATTTATTGATCAGTGTATTCTAAATGAAGTGTGTAGAGTTACATTCAAGCAAAAAAACTATTTTTCAAGGAAAAAAAGTGTTTAAATGTCATTTTGGTGATCAAAGATGAGTTTTAAGGGATACAATGATTGACTACAGGGCATAGGTTTAATTTATGAGATAGTGTTTTAGCAGACAAGTGTTTCTTCATCGCAGCCCCCCCCATGTGACCCTGCTGCCGTCTGTCTGCGGCGGACACACACTCTTTTGTCCGACGGATCGTGTGGGGCTGTCTGGAGGCGGGACATTAATGATTGGCTGTTATTGTTCCTTATTTTGTTGGTGGGTTTTTGTACTCCATTGGTGGGTTAAAGGTCAAGGTGGATGTCTTGTCGCTTTAGGTTGTAATTGTCTGTTGTTTCCAGTTGATCAATCTGAAAGCCGGACATGCTGTTTTTTCATGAAGGAAAGGGCATGTCGGTGTGTCACAGATCTCAGTGGAGGATGTTAAAGAAGGTTCAGACTCGTCTTCAGGCTTCATCTGATCCGAATGATTGTGTTTTTCTTCCAGGCCCGCCTGCCCCTCCCTCCCTCTTCCAGCCACCGCGCCGGCCCGGATTGGGTACGGTGGGGAAGCCGATTCGCCTGCTGGCCAATCACTTCCAGGTGCAGATCCCCAAGATCGACGTCTACCATTACGACATCGACATCAAGCCTGAAAAGCGACCCCGCAGGGTCAACAGGTGCATAATATTATAATTTATATACTTTTTTAAAACAAAATCCTACAAGTTTTACTGACCCCAAATGTTTGAATAATAGTGTTTATTTAGGGTGTGTATATGTGGAATCTGACATTACTAATTCAGCTATATTCAGCTATAGTGTGTTGAAGTTTCAAGGTCGGGTTCTGTTTTGATCCACAGAGAGGTGGTGGACACGATGGTGAGACACTTTAAGATGCAGATCTTCGGGGACAGACAGCCTGGGTATGATGGCAAGAGGAACATGTATACGGCGCATCCGCTACCCATCGGCCGGGACCGGGTAATGAAAGCGTGAACAAATGTCTAATAATGCACCTGCTTTTCATTGTGTTAAACTCCTTTTAACTCGAGCATTCTTGGCGTGTGCTGCAGGTGGATCTGGAGGTGACGTTGCCAGGCGAGGGCAAGGATCAGACCTTCAAGGTGTCTCTGCAGTGGGTGTCGGTGGTGAGTCTGCAGATGCTCCTGGAAGCTCTGTCCGGTCACCTGAACGAGGTCCCGGAGGACTCTGTTCAGGCTCTGGATGTCATCACTCGTCACCTGCCCTCCATGCGGTAAGCACTTGGCAGGTTTGGTGCGATTGATCTGTTAGTGCGGGTCAAGTGTGAAACATGTTTAGGGGTCTCAGTCCGCTTCCAATGAAATCTGTTGCAGTTTGTCTGAAATATGAACCCAACATGGAGCAAAGACATCTAAATGAACCAAAAACAGGACGTGATGATGTCACAAGATGTAGTGATGTGGGAGAAAGGAAACTTTGAATCAACTGAACTGTTTCATAATGATTCACTGTTTCGAACCGCTGGTGAGAACAGTGTAAAACACGTTTTATTGAAAGTGTAATCTATTTAACACTAGCACTACCGGAATTCTATAACTACTAGAACTGCCAATAGCGGTCATTTTGACTGTTCATACCAGACAGCAGTGAATGTCATTTTTGTCATGTTATATTTACTTCAAAGCTTCTATGGTCATGTTTTATGAAAAATGTGGGGTAATTTAAGCATACATAATATAATATGTTCGTGATATTATTGTGTAAGAGCTACTAGACCTCCCACAAAAGTGCATACCGCAATTTGCTTTCCGCAATTTGCATTGGGCAAGCTGGAGATCAAAGTTTTTCACCGCAGTTAAAATGTTGTTTTTGAAAGTCAAAATGTCAACAAATATAAAATGAAGCAGAATATTTCGTTAGATAAAAAACATATTGTGAATTTTGGAAATGATTACATCTGTCTTTATTCAATACATTTTGACTTTTGGAGTTTACAATGCTTTAGCATTATTGGAAATGTTTGGACCACACGAATCGGAAACAATTTTATGCAGCCTCTAATGAAATCTAGAATGAATAAATAGTTCTGTTATATTAGGACAGATAATAAACATCATAACACAAAATTGAAATTTAAATAAGTGTCAGACGAACTGTCAAGAGACCAAGAGACATCGCTCTCTGCTCCTCCATCAGACTCTGCATCATCAATGTTCTCAAGCAAGGATAAAACCTCAGTGACAGTCATTTTCTTTATTGTTGCCATTTTGACGGTAAAGCTAAGTTTTAGCTTAGCAAAAGCATACAAAACTGCCAGAGAAAGGTTGCTAGGCAACAGCTACGCACATCTTTAACGGCGGGAAAAAGCGCTGAGGAGATACAACGCCTGTAATATGTGCGGTCAAATTGACCGCTATGGCCATTCAAGGTAGAAATACTCAGAACTCTTTTGTGTTTTGTAATTTTAATAAAATAACAATGTTAAAATAAAATTTACATTAATTTAAGAAAAGTCATGGAACTGTAGTTATATGGGTTTTATTTCAACAAAGTTATTACATTGCAAATCTTTAAAACGGTCAAAATGACTGCCTTGGTAGTTCTAGTGTTAATGATATTAACAAAGCAACCTTTAAATATAACGTTGTTTTATTAAATCGAAGGGTTTGTTTTATGTAGAGCTTGAATATAATCATGCCAATAAAAGACACCTCTTCCTTTTTTTTATTATACAAATGTGTCATTAAATATCTACAGTTTTATAAAATTGATCCGAGGTCTGGTAAAAATACAATGTCGAAACAATACGACAAGTGCATGTAGCTCAGATGTTCAAGTTCTGTCACAAAATACACAACATAAAAGCTGTACATCTTTATTTTAATTGTAATGTTGACATGCATTCTCAAATTTTGCCTGACCTGACATCTTTGGCACCCTCTGACACAGGTACACTCCAGTCGGTCGTTCTTTCTTCTCACCACCAGAGGGATACTATCACCCGCTGGGAGGAGGGAGGGAGGTTTGGTTCGGTTTCCATCAGTCGGTCCGTCCAGCGATGTGGAACATGATGCTCAACATAGATGGTATGTTTTGTCTTCCAAAGTTTTCTGTGTGTTACTATGCATCTATTGGGCATTTTTAATTTTGTTCCCCTCACACACACTCCAGTGTCAGCCACAGCCTTCTACCGAGCCCAGCCTGTCATCGAGTTCATGTGTGAGGTTCTGGACATCCAGAACATCAATGAGCAGACCAAACCCCTCACAGATTCACAACGTGTCAAGTTCACCAAGGAGATCCGAGGTGAGGATTGAAGCAGGTTCATGATGTCATTTATTGCTGGGAAGTACACTTCTGTTCAAAAGTTTAAGGGTATGTAAGATATTTTTTAAAAATGTTTTTGAAGAGGCTCTTCTGCTCACCAAGGCTGCATTTATTTGATCAAAAATACAGTAAAAACAGTAATATTATGAAGTTATAATAATTTATTAAAGTATTGTAATATATTGTAGAGCTGCACAATTACCAATTTGTCTATTAAACCTTTAACAAGTACGATCACAGCGAACACTGGGATCTGAGTTGGCGCTGCCGCTGACCCAGAGAGAGCAGGTGTCATATATAGGTATGAAACCGCTTCACAAACAACCACACAGTAACATTATTTCTGTCTTATAATAATTCAGATTATCACAGGGATAAACGTTTATAGTTCAGATATAGACACAGATGTCTACAGTAGAGATCAAAATTGATAGTCTTCATTTGAAGTTGCTTCAAAAGGTGATTTTTTTTTTTTTTTTTTTCCCTATTACATCGTTACACCAGTAGGTGGCGACAAGAGACTTGAATGTATTTGACATTGAATCATTCATTCAAGAGATTCGTACAAAAACACGGATTCATCTCGTAATGAAACGAGTGAAGTCTTTAGGCTTTTTCTAGATGCATCAGCTCCGGTCAGATGATCGGCGTTTGACATCAAAGTACCGATTCAAAATCATAAGGAGTCGTATGCTCTCCAGACGCGCTTGCGGTACCGTGATGTCATACGCCAATCAGTGTGCGCAGCGCCAATGCATCACGAACAAGCCTCTTATGAGTGAGTCATTGAATCATTCATTCAACAGATTCATTCAAAAACACTGATTCATCCAGTAATGAAACAAGTAAAGGCTTTATGAGTGAGTCATTGAATCATTCACTCAAACCGAGTTAAAAAAGAATAATGAATTCTAATTCATTAATTTTTTTTAAAATAGACTGCAGCAATTATAACATTTTGTCAGAATCTCTAGTAAATTACATGTTATTTTGTTTAGCTGTCTGTTCAGAATCGTAGGAGAATCGCAATCTATTGAAGAAGAAAAAAAAAAAAAAAATCATAATTCTCAATTAATCCAGAATTGTGCAGCTCTAATGTGTTGTAAAATGTATTTTATTCCTGTGGTGCAAAGCAGATGTTGAAAACAGTTGTGCTGCTTCATACTGTTTTTGTGGAAACTGATACACTTTATTTTTCAGGATTCTTTGATGAATAGAAAGTTCTGTTTATTTGAAATAGAATCTTTTGTATGAATGTCTGTACTGTCACTTTTGATCAATTTAATGCATCCTTGCTGATTAAAAGTATTAATTATTTTGCACTACATCAAGGGCCAAAACTGCTTCAGTTCTTCTTGTGTACTTAATCGCTGAGTTAATGTCATTGTGTGTTTAGGACTGAAAGTGGAGGTCACACACTGCGGCCAGATGAAGAGGAAGTACCGTGTGTGTAACGTCACGCGCCGCCCTGCCAGCCATCAGACGTTAGTGTCTTCAACGTTTTATCAGTGTTTGCAAAAAATGTGATATTTATGCATTATTATATACCCACCAGTTACATTTCCTCTTCTTTTCTGCAGATTTCCTTTGCAGCTTGAGAACGGACAAGCTATGGAGTGCACCGTCGCCCAGTATTTCAAACAAAAGTACAGCCTGCAGCTCAAATACCCCCATCTGCCCTGCCTCCAGGTGGGGCAGGAACAAAAGCACACCTACCTGCCCCTTGAGGTAAGAGTCATGCCCATCATATGAGGCGTTTTTTCCCAGCATTCACATGTACAGAAGTGAATGTGATTGATTGACTCTTGTCTGGTATCCTCCGTGAAGGTTTGTAACATAGTGGCGGGACAGCGCTGTATAAAGAAGCTAACCGATAACCAGACCTCGACCATGATCAAAGCTACGGCCCGCTCCGCCCCAGACAGACAGGAAGAGATCAGCAGACTGGTGAGTGAATCAACAATGAACAGTGGTCGATAATGAGAAGTCTAGCTAAGTTAAAGGAGCCAATCACTTTAAAACAAACAAACAAACAAAAAAAGTTATTATTATTATTATTATTAAAAAAATAAAAAAATATGTATTTGTAACTTGACTACTTTCACCACTAAAGCTCCTGTAAATCCTTCCAGGTCAAAAGCAACAGCATGGTGGGCGGGCCCGACCCGTACCTGAAAGAGTTCGGTATCGTGGTGCACAATGACATGACCGAGGTGACTGGGCGGGTCCTCCCAGCGCCCATGCTTCAGTATGGGGGCCGGGTGAGTACAGACACTGGGAGGGACTGTAGCAGGGTGAGTACTGGGGCTCGGGTGCCGGTGAGTGCGGGTGGGTCGGGAGCGGTGTGTGTGTGTGTGTGTGTGTGTGTGTGCTGTCGTGGGATGAATGGACTAACCAAAGGAAAAATGATCAGACTCCACTGGTGTGTTTTGGTTAATGCTGTTCAGCAGCTTGAAACAAATCTGTTTTAACATCTCAGATGATGCTGAGACTCGATCGTCGTGATGAATACTACTACAGTCCTCCTATCGTGGACTCTTTGCTATCGCTTGAGACTAAAACTGTACATCAACATCTCGTTTCAACTTCCACTAATGGATGTGAGATGTTACTCATCACTAGAGAAGCAGCATCATTGATCATCTGAATATTGGGAATATTTTTAACCTCTCAGTAGAGTCTTATCTTCGTTCCTGTGAAATGACCTCTTGAGTGATTGCTCTCTCTTTGCTAACAGAACCAGTTGTTTTGGTTGAGTAGAAACACTTGCATGTAAAGAGATCTGCAACATCACGTTTTATTTAATCACTGACACTAACTTATACTGTGCACTAAATGTGTGGGCAGTCAAGATTGTCACTAATTAATTTAATAAGCTCAATTAAAAATTGAGTTACTGTTATCACTAACATCTTGCTTGTGTGTTTGTTATGAGTGCTTTTGAATGAAACGTTTAACTTAATGTATGTTTTGATGCTTCAGTCTTCAGGGCTTTTCCTGTTATTTATTTTATTTTCATTATTTTATTTCATAGTGCAATATAATCAAATAATTTGAGATTTTATATTGTATTATATAATGTATATTTTATTATATTTTATTACATTATATATTTGATTATATTGTAATATAATTTATATTGTAATTTAATTTTTAAATAAAATATAATAGATTAGATTATTTTTTATTATATTTGATTTTTTTTGTAATAATATATTTGATAATATTATTAAAATATAATAAAATACATTCCATTATATTTAAACAATATTTAGAACATCTGTTACTGTTGACCTTTAAACCCTGAACATTGGAGCAGTTCTTTACTGTATTAAA
The DNA here is from genome assembly GCF_024489055.1 of Chanodichthys erythropterus. Lineage (NCBI taxonomy): Eukaryota > Metazoa > Chordata > Actinopteri > Cypriniformes > Xenocyprididae > Chanodichthys > Chanodichthys erythropterus. The sequence continues at coordinate 15,615,549 of NC_090235.1, forward strand.
TTCAAATAACTCCTGTATTGACATTCAGATGCATTTCCTAAATACATAAATGATGTATTATTGCATTAATTACTTGCTTCACGCTTGACCTTTACAGCTGATTTGTACTGCATTTCTAGACTAATTTCTTTCTGTAACTCTATTACATTATTAAAACATCTGTGTTTAACCAATAAGGAGGTTGGGAGTGGGTCTTTCTGTGTACGCTACTGTTTGCTGTTAGTCCAGGTGGAGTTGGGTTTGATGGGTTGGCAGTGGAGGATGTTGGGTAGAGTGTGTATCAGGTGACGAGCCGAGGGGTTCACTAAGAGTGTAGGGACTCTCTCCTCAGAACAAGACGGTGGCCACACCCAACCAGGGTGTCTGGGACATGAGAGGAAAGCAGTTTTATGCGGGTATTGAGATCAAGGTGTGGGCCGTCGCCTGCTTCGCCCCGCAGAAACAGTGCAGAGAGGATCTGCTCAAGTAAGGACCTTTTTTTTTAATAATTTGCTACACGTTTCTCGTGTTTTCACCTTTTGTTAAAGATTCTTCTGTGTTTTAGGAGCTTCACCGACCAGCTGCGCAAGATCTCCAAAGATGCCGGGATGCCGATTCAAGGCCAGCCCTGCTTCTGCAAGTACGCCCAGGGCGCAGACAGCGTGGAGCCCATGTTCAAGCATCTCAAGATGTCTTACGTGGGACTACAGCTCATTGTGGTCATTCTGCCGGGGAAAACGCCCGTCTATGGTAAAGGGACTGAAAGCCAAGGAATATCCGAGAATTTGACGCTGTAATGCTGAAGTGTTTGTGTTTCTCCAGCGGAGGTGAAGCGTGTGGGAGACACTCTGCTGGGAATGGCCACTCAGTGCGTGCAGGTGAAAAACGTGGTGAAGACGTCCCCTCAGACGCTGTCCAACCTCTGTCTGAAGATCAACGCCAAACTAGGGGGCATCAACAATGTGCTGGTGCCACATCAGAGGTGGGTTGTTTATAATGCTATAAAAGCCGTCTATAGTACTTCACAGTGAAGTATACAAAAGAAAAGAAATTGATCAAGTCATTTTTTTTCTATTGTGATTCAGATTGAAAAATCAGATGTAAATGATGAGAGTGTGGCCCAAACAATGCTTGCAATAAAACTAAAAAATAACCATGTCACCTAGCAGCAGGATTGACTACTCTTTCTCTTTCTGTCCGTCAGGCCCTCTGTGTTCCAGCAGCCGGTCATCTTCTTGGGCGCAGATGTCACTCACCCCCCCGCGGGCGACGGGAAGAAGCCGTCCATTGCGGCGGTGGTGGGGAGCATGGACGGACACCCCAGCCGCTACTGTGCCACCGTGCGGGTGCAGACTTCACGCCAGGATCTGTCCCAGGAGCAGCTCTTCAGTCAGGAGGTCATCCAGGATCTCACCAACATGGTGCGAGAGCTCCTCATTCAGTTCTACAAGTCGACCCGGTTTAAGCCCACGCGCATCATCTACTACCGCGGAGGAGTTTCTGAGGGCCAGATGAAGCAGGTGAGTCGTCAGAGAGGTGGTTCACACTGTCATTTACTCGCCCTCATGTTGTTCCTAACCTGCATGTCTTGTGTTTGTCTTCGGATCACGAATGAAGATATTTTTAATGAAAACTGAGAGATTTCTGTCCCTCTATATTGACCTCTATTCACCCAAAACCCACTTCAAAATGTTCATAAAGAGATAAATCCATATGAATGGAGTGTTCTGAAGAGGCACGATCACTTCATATGATGAACAGATTTATTTTAGGCTTTTTCACTTTGATCAATGAACATAAAATGAAGCGAACCTCATTGGCTCTCACGCTTGAGCTTTCGTTTACCATATTTGAATGCTGTAAAAATCGCTCGGGTTTCATTAAAAAATCCATAAGACTTTCGTTCATCTTCAGAACCCAAATGAAGTTATTTTGAATGAAATGAGGGCGAGTAAATGCTGACAGAAGTTTAATGTTTGGGTGAACCGTGCCTATTCAAACTTAAACTGCATTGATGAAATTTGAAAGCTGGTTTTATTTGAATGTAATTTATCCAAAATCATAATTTCATGTTTTGTTGTTATTCCTCAGTTAATCTTGTTTATCGTCTTGTGCAGGTCGCCTGGCCGGAGCTGATCGCCATCAGGAAAGCTTGCATCAGTCTCGAAGAGGATTACAGACCGGGAATCACCTACATCGTAGTGCAGAAACGTCACCACACTCGCCTCTTTTGCTCTGATAAAGCCGAGAGGGTGAGTTTCACTGTTGTCCGTGATGAACACTGTTAAGTGTGCGCTACCATTCAAAAGTCTGGGGTCGCTAACATACTTTTGAAAGTCTTCTGCTCACCAAAGCTGCATTTATTTGATCAAAAATACAGTAAAAACAGTGAAATATTATTCCAGTGTAAATCAGCTGTTTTCTATGTGAATATCTAGTAAAGTGTAATTTATTCCTGTGATCAAAGCTGGATTTTCAGCATCATTACTGCAGTCTTCAGTGTCACATGATCCTTCTTACTGCCCCAAACCTTTGAACAGTTGCGTATCGATCTTGCATACAAGTTTCTTTGCATTGACTCAGGTCGGGAAGAGTGGCAATGTCCCAGCAGGCACTACAGTGGACAGCACCATCACACACCCCTCAGAGTTTGACTTCTACCTGTGCAGCCATGCTGGAATCCAGGTGAGTCGCAGAACGGTTGCTTTAACCATTTGTCCGTTCGTAGTTTTTCATGCATTTGCATTTCCTCTTCCTCCCATAGGGCACTAGCCGTCCCTCTCACTATCACGTCTTGTGGGATGACAACTGTTTCACCGCCGACGAACTGCAGCTCTTGACTTACCAGCTCTGCCACACCTACGTGCGCTGCACCCGCTCCGTCTCCATCCCAGCGCCAGCCTACTACGCCCGGCTCGTGGCGTTCCGTGCCCGTTACCACTTGGTGGACAAAGACCATGACAGGTATATCAGCACTAAAATAGGAAGTTCTTGTGAGGTTAACCAATGGATGTTTTTGGGCTCTTCTAGAACAGGTTTTCAATCTTGAATGTTCAAAAAACACATTATTTTTCCCATATTTGACATAGTTGCAGCTCCTCTCTTCCCAGTCTGTCAGAAACGCTCTGGTGAGTTTCCCGTACAACAGCGTAACGCACTGCTTAACCAGCTAGATGATGTATCGTTGTAGAAACTAACTAGTCACGACTGTTTCCTGAAACTGGATGTCACGTGCAGGTGGACGAGTAATGACTTCTGCTGATTAATTGGCTCAAGATCTGCAATTAATGTATTTAACAGGGTTTCTGCGGGTCTTGGGAACGTCTTTATTCACCCTTCCACAAATTAAAAAGGTCTTGAATCAAAGCAGAAATTCATGGTCATGGCATTAAATGTTGCTTTGGTCTTAAAAAGGTCTTAAATTTACCTTCATAATACCTGCAGAAACCCTGATTTAATATTATTATAGTTAATTTACATGTACAACAGAAAGTCTCTCATGATTAGTGTACTTTACTCTCTTATACAGCACATGTGGTTCATTCAGTCAGCAGCTGCTGTTGGGAACCGAAGACTACGTCACGGTTTTTGTCCGCTGTTGTTTTGCTTTATTTTATGAGTTTCCCTCATGTGTCATTCTCTGGGGTTCCCATGCTAAAATATATAGATTAAATGTGTGTATATGTATCTATATGTATTTAAATTGGATATAGATATAGAATGTGCTGAATGTTAGCTTGCTTATTGTGCCCAAGAGCATGATCTGTTTAATTCCACGTCATTTTAACAAGAAACTGCTGTAGTTCCACCTGTTAGTGCCGGATCGTATGTTGGTAATGACGGAACTTGATCAAAGTTGGTTAACGATGCTTTTTGGGAAACGCACCTGTTTAGTTCCTGTCTCTATGAAGCCCCTCCTTCTGAAAAGCACAGTGTGCTCTGATTGGCCAGCTGGAGCAGTGTGTTTTGATTGGTGTTTGGGAAATGCCCCGCCCCTTACCATAACCACCAGTTTTAACACACTATTAACGAACTCAACCAGGCCCCGCCCCTTTATTCTGCGCATAAATTATTTAAATGAGGAATATTGTGAAGTTCAGAAACGCTGATATAGAGAAGAACTCCCGCTGGAGGGAAATCTCTTTCCTGCTCAAACGGCACCATTACACACTAAAGACAGATGTGAAAAAGCAGAATGGGTGTTCTTTAATGCTTCCTGTGTCCTCTTCTCTCCGCAGCGCTGAAGGAAGTCACGTATCAGGACAGAGTAACGGCCGAGACCCTCAGGCCCTGGCGAAGGCGGTCCAGATTCACTATGATACCCAGCACACTATGTACTTCGCCTGACGTCAGCCAGCAGGAGACGCACTTCTACACTCCCTCTTCGATCTGTCTCTCTCTCTCTTCCTCTTCCTGTTTCTCTATCGCGTCGTCGTCTGCAGCCAAGCAGTTCTGAACCCAGGGGGCCATCTGTCAATCCAGTCGAAATCGGTCGGCCTCGGAAGAACCAACCTCTACCAGCAGTCCTGCACTGAGAGGCTTCCTGCCTCCAATGCACAGAGAAAAAAATCAATTTGAGCCATTTTTAACACTTTCTTTTCTTGTTTTGATTTTGAATGTTTTTAATTTGTAATATACACTGAGTGTGAGCAAACCTGCGCCATTGGTCAGGGCAGCTCTGGCTCTCTTAGCTAAGCTGGACTCTGTCTACTTTTACCTCAAGCCGCAATTGGCTGAATCTTGTCACATGTCTTTTGGGGTGGGGTGGGGCGGGGGCGGGGCTTGCATGTCCGGGTGGGGGTGGGGGGGTTGACTTGTTTTGTCTCCTTTTTATGGTCGTATTTGGACTCTCCTCTCAGTCTTTTACAAACGAGGTGACCTGGGTATACATGCCCATTACCCGCTACCGTTTTGTGCGCTTGTGTGTGTGTGTGTGTGTGTGAGTTCATGTCTCATGGCAAGCCACTGAATTGTAAAGGGAAATCTAGGAGCGAACTGCTGTAAATGCCTCGTTTTTTTATATTAACACACACATAGATGTATAAAAAAAAATATATAAATATTTACAACTCTATAAGCATATTCCACTTGATCTCACAGGCTTTCATAAGCTGATGGTTTTGTGTAGCAGTAGCATTACCCATGGGCAAACGGGGCTTGGTACAGGTGCCATTCTGCCCGTGGCGAGACCGGAAACGCATGCGTCTCGTTCGGATGTTTATTTTACAGGGTTAAAGGTATGGCCATTGCACAGTTACGGACGCGCCGTCTGATAGGCTAGGCTTGCAACATACAGCACTCTCCCTTCTTTTATGCATTTATACATAAGATTCAAATCAGATTTGTAAGAGTTTAATATAAATGTTTTTGTGGTAAACTTTAACAGTTTGTTAGAGTAGATAATCGTCGTTCTTGTCGTTTTAATGTCGATATTGATCAGTTGTCTGCAAATCAGTCGCGTAACTAATTAGGAGGCATTGTGGGTTTTTTATACGGCTTAATTTCTTGTGGCAATGGTAACGAGGGCCCAAATTGCTTTGGTTTGTCCTTTTTCATGTTCGAAATGATCAGTTTGAGTTTCAACTCCATACCAAGTTAATGGAAAGAAAGTGACAAATCTGAAGTTTTTAGGGAGGAGTTAGCAATGTTCGGCAGTTATATGAATTTTACACTTAAAGTGTGTTTTATTACTTCTGTGTGTATATGAACTTGAATCTGAATGAACTTTCTCTTGCGTATTAAAGATAGGACACCGTACATGAAGACACGCGAGCCTGCGGTTTGAAGGGTCTCCGGCGCGCACGCCTCGTCAGGGGGACGCTCTCCAAAAACCCTTTTGTAATAAACCATCCGTAAAGCAGCAGGTTTGCTATGAATGAGTTTGAGCACCAGCCTGTCGTTGGCGTGGACGCTGGCCCCGTGAAAGAAGAGGAACCGGGCAAGGGCATCACATGCAATAAATTGGATTTAGGTGTGGAATGGGTTACTGGCTTCCAGTTCGAATCGTGCGTGTCCTTTTTAGGCGGTTCGCTAAATTGTTACATGACAGTTTCTATCATGATATCATTGCAAAGCAATATAACCCAAAATCTAGAACAATTTAAAAGCTGTAATCGTCGATGTGGCTGTTGGTTGGAATCTTATTGCCGTTTGTTTATGTACTTATTTTGCTTGTATCAATCAGTGGGAATGTGCATATGGTGGACTAGCTCTTTAGGCTATGTGGAAAAATGTTCAAATTTAAACTGTGCTCGCCTGCATGCCAGAGTATTGTTATGAAATATTTATTATGGCGCGGAATTTTTTTTTTTTTTTTAATGCGTAAATCAATACAGTGAGACTGTTTCGAGTAGCGATGTTGTCCGGGATTTTAAAGGTTTTCTCCATACATGTCAGTAGCTGTGAGGGACGGATGTAGGGCTGAAGGGTTGAGGACGTCGGCCTTTGGGAGCTCCAACCCAAACGAGGTACTTTCTTCAATCACTGGGCCGCTAAGACTGACCTCCTCGCCCTTTCTTTCCAATTAGGAGTCCTGTCTGGTCCCTCTCTGCTCTCCAGTGCTGTGGCGCCGCCCTGGTGGCTCCTCCACACGTGCGCCTCCTCTCTGCATGTGGTGGGCCTCGAGGGTCCACTGCACAAGGATTACCTCTTTTAACCTCTTGTTTTGTTTTTAAGCCATTCTCTGCCCCGATTTAAAGAGAGCATGATTTTTTTTTTAAATTCCTATTTGATATATATGGCTTTGTTATTTGAAAAATGTGTATTGTAATTTAATTTTTTGTTTCTCTTACTGGTGTGTAGCTTTTTTGTGCTGTTCTATTCTCGTGTTCTGAGCTGTGTGATTTTGTCCAATAGCAATAGTGGGCACTTTTTCTTTGACCTGCTGGGGAACGCCTGTAGCTTCTCCCATCCAGTGCCCCGTCAGTTGCTGTATTGCTTTGTGACATTTTTTAAAAAAATCTCCCCTCCTTTTTTTTTTTTTTTTTCTTTTTTTTTTTTTTTTTTTTTTAGCCTGCAGGGAATATTTGTGTTATTGTGCAAAGTAATAAATTGGTATTTTATGCCTATAACACACCTCTGTGTCATGTCATTATTCACTTATCCTACTTTAAAAAATAAAAATAAAATTGTTAGTATGTATTGTACAGTTGATTTTAAATCATGTATTTTGTACTTAAATTATTTATTTTATGGGACATTTTACAAAGATGAATTTAATTCAGAGCCACTAGATGGCATTGTCTACTAATATCTAGAAGGTAAACAACTTACTGTTGTGATGCAGCACTATCCAGCTTAAATGGTTTTCTTTGCTTTATCTTCAAATTACAAAATCATTTGTACTTAATGTATAAATGAAACCGACCAGAATTTTAAATTCAGTGTCACTTTATTTTATAGTGTACTTGTTACATATGTTACATGTACTGTAGTAATAACAGTAAACTTGTTAATTTGTTACATATACTGTAGTAATAACAGTAAACCAGTTACATGTTACATTTACTGTAGTAATAACATTAACCTGGTTACATGTACTGTAGTAATATTAATTGTGTTAAATGTTACACGTACTGTAGTAATAACATTAAATGTGCTACATTTGTTAAATGTACTGTTGTAACAGTAAACTAGTTACATGTTACATACTGTAGTAATAACAATAAACTTGTTACATTTGTTACATGTACTTGTAATAACAGAAAACTTGTTACATATACTGTAGCAATAATAAACTTGTTACATGTACTGTAGCAATAACATTTAACGTGCTACATTTGATAACAGTAATAACAGTAAATTTGTTTCATGAACTGTAGTAATATTAAATGTGCTAAATTAGTTACACGTACTGTAATAATAACAGTAATAGTCACATTTGTTACATGTACTGTAATTATAACATTAAACGCTACATTTGTTAAACGTACATAACAGTAAACTAGTTACATATACTGTAGTAATTACAATAAACTTGTTACATTTGTTACATGTACTTTAGTAACGGCAAACTAGTTACATATGTTACATATACTGTAGTAATAATAAACTTGTTACATGTACTGTAGCAATAACATTTAACGTGCTACATTTGATAACAGTAAATTTGTTTCATGAACTGTAGTAATATTAAATGTGCTAAATTTGTTACACGCACTGTAGTAATAACAGTAATAGTTACATTTGTTACATGTACTGTAGTTATAACATTAAATGCTACATTTGTTATATATAACAGTAAACTAGTTGTTACATATACTGTAGTAATTACAATAAACTTGTTACATTTGTTACGTGTACTTGTAATAACAGAAAACTTGTTACATGTACTGTAGTAATAACATTAAACTAGTTACTTGTTACATGTACTGTAGTAATAACATTAAACTTATTACATTTGTTACATGTAATAACAGTAAATCCTAAATTCAAGCCTATAGTAAGTACACATTAATGATATTAATCAAATGTATAATTACACTGTATTAAGGACACCTTAAGATAAAGTGTAACCTTAAATTCTTCTGAAAATCAGCATTTATTTTCACTGTGGTAAAGAGCAGCTTGGGTGTTTTGATTTAAACTATTTTTGTGTTACAAGAAAGTAGGTCATAAAGCTTTGAAAAGAAGATTTTTGTTGTTTTTTTCAATGTCACTAGAGAATTGCGTTCTGTTAGTGGATGCCGATCATCACAGATCAGCTGTTGATATTACTGCGCTCACATTTCTTCAGTGCACAGCTTGCCTGTTCAAAAGCTGCATCCTTGTATGATTGTTAAACCACACTAGAGCTTCTCTGTGGGCCGACACTCTTTCGTCTGCTCTTTGTTTTGTGTCCCGCTCTCTCATTTCCTGTGTCCTGCGCTGTTGTCATGACCACTGTTGCCAAGGAGAGGCAGAGAACGGAAACTTAAACCAGGGATCTTGTACCCATAATATTTAATTCATCACCACAGACACTAATGTCTGCACACGGAGCAGGACGAAACAAAGGAAAAGGGCAAAATGATCCAGTTTGAAATCATTTATTAGTCTCTTTAGAAAATAATTCTTTTAAAATGCAAGTCCCCCCCCCACCTTGCGAGGTAACCTTATACTGCTGCAATTGGATCATTTGTACCTTTGTAATATATCTCCACTACTTCACAGCCATGTAAATTCACACTTCAGCCTGAAATGCTGTTATACTGAGCATTTATGAGAGATAGTGGTCCATTACAACAACAAAATGAATTGGCGTACTGTTGCAAAGTGTGAGGATTTTGCTGTCAGCCATCAGAAATGCCCACAGAACCAAACACCCTCACAAGCCTCGCACTTCTTTGTCAAAACAGTCTCATAAATGAAGGTAAGCACTCTTTAGCAGCGGGCCTTCAAGAGGCTTGAGCGTATTGTTGGCGGCCCATAGATTGTCTTTGTGTTAATTGATTCGCTCGCCCTCCCTCCTCTGTCTCGCTCCATCTGCCTTTATATGCCTCCATCAGCTGCTTTCCTTTCAGGATGAGAGTGGCTTTGCTTAGCTGTGTTTCAAAACTGGCACACTTGAAACACCTGTAAGGGTGATCGGGCCGCCCAATAGGCGATCGCCACTCTGAACGCAACCAACCAACCTGTGAAGGTCTTGCTGCAGGGAGGGATTGCTTTCGTCTTTGCCTAAGTGGCCTGAAGCACAGCAGCCTTTTTGTTTCTGCTCTTGAAAAGAGCATCTAACGTAAAGGTCTTGAAACAGGACAGCGTCTTCACTATCCTCACAGGTGTAACATCCTTTCTGTTGGATAATTTACGGAGGACTTTGCCGTCGTTCGTGCTTGACGTTTGTTGGGTCCTTGGAAGTAATGCATCTTTGACAGCCACTGCATCCACGTCACGGTATCAAATTCAATCGCCGTGACCCATTTGGGTAAGGCAACACCGGACTGGGTGGCAACAGAGACACACGTCCCTGCGATAAGAGTAGATCTTTCTTTACCGAGAAGACTTTACAGCGGTGCCAGACCAACTTCTACCCTCCGGACGCAGCCTCTCATTGAAGTTCAATCAATCCCATGAATGTGAGTTGAGACAAGTGGCAGCAGTGCCCTGAGTTCTTCAATTATTCATCACCTCAAAGAAAGACCAGGCGAAAGTGAACACAACTGTCTGAGAGAACAAAGACGGACCAGAATGAAGCAGAATAAAACTTTGCTCTGAGAAATTTGAAAGACAAAACTGGCAAGGAACTTTCAAGAAGGACTGGCCGAGACGGATTGACAAACGTGACCATCGAACAAAATTTTGCTCTGAGAAATTTGAAAGACAAAACCAAGAGGTCTGGCATAGGAACTTTCTAGAAGAACTAATTGCTGAGGATTGGCAAACGTGACCAAAAGACGGACTAGAATGCAGTTGGAGAAAATTTTGCTCTGAGAAATTTGAGACAAAATTGGCAAGGAGCTTTGAAGGAGGACCGAGCGACGCTTCTCGCTGAGGATTGGCAAACGTGACGAGACCAATAAAATTGACAAGAATGCAGCTAAACAAAATTCTGGTCTGAGAAATTTGAGACAAAACTGGCAAGGAACCTTCTATAAGGACTGATCGACGCTTCTCGCTGAGGATTGGCAAACGTGACCCAAAGACGGACTAGAATGCAGCTGAACAAAACTTTGCTCTGAGAAATTTGCGACAAAACTGGAAAGGAGCTTTGAAGGAGGACCGAGCGACGCTTCTCGCTGAGGATTGGCAAACGTGCCGACCTCTGTGGGCAAGGAGGGCCGAGGCAATTATCCATAGTCGGACCACCTGCAAGCGGAAAGGTGTCGTCGAGGTTGTGGCCCGAGGAGGCGTGGTACTCAGAGGGTGGTGAGATGGTGAACACGGGTATGCAGCTGATCAGCTTCACCTGCGCTGTGACGGGTTGGGTGATGGCTATAGCAGTGACCGCGCTTCCCCAGTGGAAGGTCACGGCCTTCATAGGCAGCAACATCCTGACCTCTGAGATTGTTTGGCAGGGGATCTGGATGAACTGCATCTATCAGACCACCGGCCACATGCAGTGCAAGACCTACGACTCCATGCTGGCTCTGCCGCCCGACATCCAGGCGGCGCGGGCGCTGATGTGCATCGCCATCTTCTTGGGCTGGTTGTCCTGCACCGTCTCTTGCTGTGGAATGAAGTGCACCACCTGCGCCGGAGACGATCGCCATGCCAAGGCTGGCATAGCGCTGTCCGGTGGGGTGCTCTTCATCCTGACGGGCCTGTGCGTCCTAGTGCCGGTTTCCTGGACAGCAAACACTGTGGTGCAGGACTTCTACAACCCCAACGTTCCCCTCCAGCACAAGCGAGAGCTGGGTCAGGCTATTTACCTGGGATGGGCGGCAGCTGTGATTCTTATGATCAGCGGGGCGGTGTTGAGCAGCACCTGCCCGCACATGGAGAGAGGAGCGTACAGACGTGGGTACATGGGCCGTAGCTTTGCAAACTCGAGGCCTTCCGCTCCCGATCCGCCCAAGCCGATCACCACCAGCACCCTTCCTCTTAAGGAGTATGTATGATCGAGAAAAGTGAACAGGGACGATAATTAAAGGTGCACTCAGTATTTTTTTGTTTCAATGGATGGATGCATTTTGTGGCATTTGAAGTCCTATCGTTTATTTCTTTGATGACATGTTGATGCTGTTGACTCTTTCGCTATGTTGTCTTTAATATGCATATTGTTGGGTTTGCTTTTGTTTAGATGCACTTTATGTTTAGGTTTGTAGAGCTTTATATTAAAAGTGTAATTTCTGTATCACTATTGGCACAAAAATGCAATTGAAATCCACTTTTTTTGTTCTTCAATGCACCCTCGATCAACCCATGCTGTTTGTCTGAGCAATGGTAAACGAGTGTGTTTGAAAATAATCTTTGCAACTCTGTTTGGTGACACTTTCACCTTTAAAGCTGTAGCTTTAAAATGTCATTTCTGCACCACTAGCAAAAACGGAATTGAAAAATTAATGATTGCCAATTACCATTGAAAAACAGATTCACGCTTTAAGTAATTTTTTTTCTCATGGGGCGTGAGTCTGCATCATTTTTCATGTCAAAAGCATTATTTCTTTAGGGTAAAACGTTTTAATGTGGAAAAATGTACTGAGTGCACCTTTAATTAAAGACGGTCTAGTGTCACAGTGTTTGAGTGGTCAGTTTGCAGTGGGTCCGAGAAACATTGTCTTTCCATTATTGTGTGTCTTTCTCCATATCACTGTATATTCTCATATGAGGTGTTTATTCAGGTACTGTACTATTTATGAGTACTTTATTTAGATTTTACGTCTTAATTTGATTTTGTTCACACTTCAGTTTGGGGAACACATTCACTATTAACTACAATGAACTCCTAATTTACTGCTTATTAATAGTTAGTAAGGTAGTTGTTAAGTTTAGGTATTGATTAAGGGATGTAGAATATGATCATGCACTAATATGTGCTTTATAAGTACTAATAAACAGCCAATATGCAACTAGTTAATAGTGAGAATTGGACCCTAAACTAAAGTGTTCATTTGTTTTTTTTGCCTAATAGTATTAACTATAGGACTCTTAGGCCCATTTTGCAGTGTTTTTTTGTAAATCATAATTTATTTATCATGTGTTTTGTAGACTCATGACAACTCAACGCTGTTGTTCTTACGTTTGCTGTGTTCACTGTGACTTCATTATTTATTGAAAATGTGTGTATTTGAACCATTTTAGGAATAAAAAGGATGTGTGATGTGACATTCAATAACAACAGTGCAATCATTTTTTCAATGTAAAGAATAAAAAGCATAAATTAAATAACCACATTTATTAAAATAGAGCACTGCTCTTACACTGATGCTGATGCAAAGCATGTATTTAGCAAAATAAAATTAATTCAGGAGTCAGACCCATCAAACTGCATGTGTATAGAGGTAATAAAAGATCCTTCGTTGTGATACTGAGAAAACCCGAATCTGGACATGATCTTGATAATCACAGCAGACATTCATTCAGTCTCCATGAAGAACGATACTTGACACAATGCATCTAAAACACAAAAATACACCATGAAAATATACAAATGTGTCTCTTATGACCAAAAACATTTGGACCTGTTTACACCTGTATTTAGAGCTAACCATGTGTAATCAGATCGCCCAAGACGGACGTTAATACCAGGTGAAAATGGGGCCAAAGAGTGTAACCTTATCTGATCGTGAATACAAGACAAATACCTGCGATTCTCTCCTCTCCGCTGGCTGAATGTAGAGATTCCCATCTCTTTGGCGCCGTTTCCATTAACGTAAGGTCACTGGGAGTCAGCGACTGCAGGAGGTTCCTTCTCTGCACTAATCTGACCAGATGAATTGAGGAGTTCATCGCATGTTTCTAATTCACAGAGAGGTGAGCTATCACATATAAACACACAAAACGACAGTGGACTTCGTCGGCATAAAAACTAGGGTTGGGTATTGACACAATTTTCACAATTCGATTACCATTCACATGTTTTCGATTCGATTCGATTATTTTTGGATGCAGTATTTCAGTTTCAGCACATGGCAAATTTTCTAGAGGAAAAAATCTCAACTAATGCTGTAAACTACACATGAGAGTCAGCTGGTGCTACTGTAATAATACTGAAGGTTAAATTAACTTATTTATATGCAAACACTTAAATTACACTCAATTATGTTTTTATTATAAATAAAGTTTAGAATTACATAATCATATTTCCACTCCAATTCGTTTTTTTGAAATATAAACATTTAAATCGCGGCTGATTTATTCAAACATGCATTAAATATTGAAGAACATTATAATGAATATGTAACGGTGCATAGCTATATTTATCTTTCTAGAGTTCACTTTTCTATCTGACTAATGAGTTTATGGTCACTGAATATGTTTTTCTGAGGTAAATGTGACGTCACGTGACATTGAAGCTGTTTTATTGAGGTTGAAGCACTGATTGAACGATTACACGAGACATGATACAGATTTCAGTAAGTTGTACTGTATATTTTAACATACCTTCAGATGTTCATGTTTATTTCGCACTGTAACTGGTATTAAAGCGGAGGAGAGGATGATCACATGCTTCTCTTTAACTGAGGCGCTAAAGCGATCCATCACGCCACATTAAACAGCGCCAAAACGGCATTTCTTTTCTGAATCTCATAATAAGATGGACGTCATTTGAAATCTGAGACTTTGCTTTTCATATCAAAAGTAACAAAGATTATTGCGATTTATTGGATGGGAGGCGCTACATATTCTGCTCATTCATCAACTGAAAACAGACTAATCGATTCTTAAATCCCAAGAATCGATTAGTCTAGTCTGTTTTGAGCAGAATATATCGGTTTGTAAAAATGAGTATTGATTAAAATTGAGAAATTTATATTTTTTACCCAGCGCTAATAAAAACAGAAGTTGCATCTTTTCTTCCCTACTGTGAGGAGTGCAACAGCTTTGCAAACAAGAACAAATGTAAAAAGGATAAAGGATACTGCAGTATAAAGGATACTGCAGGCGGTAGTAGCGTTCTGCATCCTGAAGCCACTCTAACATATCTGAGACGGAGGGACAGACGGCTGATCTGGAGACGCAAACAGCGATGTCAAGAGTTTCTGCGTTTTTCTCATAGAACTGGAAGGCCGCAGACACCTGTTGACCGACGGCGTCTCGCACACGCTGGAGAACATCCCTGAAAACAAACACACCGTTAAACGATGCATTTTTATGTGCATTAACATGAAAGTCAAACAGGACTCACATCTTCTCAGCGAGCTTCATCAGAACCGCATCCACCGCCAGAGACAGTTTGTAGTGAAGCCGTTCGTGTAAACTGGGGAAACTGGAAAGAGGCGTGTTTGAAATCTGGACGCTTTTCAGCGCCTTCAACTGCACTGCAAGATTTCCAAGAGAGCTCAAGAGAGGCTTACATTCATCTATTCCACTGTCCCAAACCAGTTTATTCGCTCTCAACACCTCAAAGCATGTTTTGAGCTCTTGGTTCATTGATAATAAAGCTGAACTGGACATTTTCAGTGTTTGAGAAACATCCAAACACAAATGCATCTATTTAAAGCTATAATAATAATCACACTCCTCCAGATATCTGATAAAACATAAATAATGTCATTGAGTGAGCGTATAAAATCATCGCATCTTAAAAGTACACGTGAGATCAGCTCCTTCCGGGAACATGCATCATCATCCACCAATCCGCTTTCTTCTTTCTTTAGCCTTGACAGTAAAACACTCAACCATTGGGCAGATTCTTTATTTAAAAAAAGCGATGTCTTATTGGTCAGAACGCGGAGCATTTTTACCTAGCGACAGTCAACGCTGCATTCTGATTGGCTTAGCGCCGTAGCAGCGTTAAATTTGAAAAGACTCTTCCGTTACCGCTGCTTTTCTCTGAGAGACTCTCCGTGAAAACATAAACACGGTCATCAGGGTAGGACACACATAAAGACGCTTTAATTAACTGGATATATATAATACATACTACAATATATGAGTGTTTGTGTTTCAGGATCATCATGGCTCCCAGAAAACGCACTCAGAACGCGAAAACCAAGAAGAATCCCAAAACGCCCAAACTGGAAGCGTTTCTGCTTGATTTTGACGATGAAGGTAACTCACATTTGTCACATAAAGTCTATATAATGTTCAGGCTGGAAAGGTTTATGTTTGTTCTTTGTTTGCAGTTCACACCATTGTGGAAAGACTGAAGGAGAAGACGAACAATCTGCTGAAGGACGCGGATAATCTGTATAAGACGGCTCTGATCAAGCTGCCCATGGCGGTGAGGAAGATGAACTGGATCCAGTACTGCAGTAAGAGTGTGATCTTTTATATAATCAGTGTAGTCTTTAGGTTATGGTCTGTATGCATATCATAGCAAGGAGAATATGGCATAACTACACTTTGGTATTCTGACTCACAATTCTCATTTTCACCTTCAGATATAGAGAAGCCAAAGTCACCAGTGGATGATTCAAAGGTACTTTCATTAAACAAGTTAAAGGGTTAGTTCATCCAAAAATGAATATTCTGTCATTTATTACTCACCCTCATGTCGTCCCACACCCATAAGACCTTCGTTCATCTTCAGAACACAAATTACGATATTTTTGATAATATCCGATGGCCCTGCATAGCCAGCAATGACATTTCCTCTCTCAAGATCCATTAATGTACTAAAAACATGTTTAAATCAGTTCATGTGAGTACAGTGGTTCAATATTAATATTATAAAGTGATGAGAATATTTTTGGTGCGCCAAAAAAACAAAATAACGACTTATTTAGTGATGGCCGATTTCAAAACACTGCTTCAGAGCTTTACGAATCGAATCAGTGATTCGGATCTCCTATCAAACGGCTAAACTGCTGAAATCATGTGACTTTGGGTTAGTGTTTTGAAAATCGGCCATCACTAAATAAGTCGTTATTTAGTTTTTTTGGCGCACCAAAAATATTCTCGTGGCTTTACAATATTAATATTGAACCACTGTACTCACATGAACTGATTTAAATATGTTTTTAGTACATTAATGGATCTTGAGAGAGGAAATGTCATTGCTGTGAATGCATCGGATTTCATCAAAAATATCTTAATTTGTGGTCTGAAGATGAATGAAGGTCTTGTGGGTGTGGAACGACATGAGGGTGAGTAATTAATGACAGTTTTTTTCATTTGTGGGTGAACTAACCCTTTAAAGTCATGTTTTTGAATGTTTTCAAATCAATCACTGTTATCTTAACGTCTCTCTCTCTTCAGGTGAGGGAAGAAGCTGCTCAGGTTGAACTTGCTATTGCTGAGAATCATGCGATTCACAAGCTTGCTGGAAAAGGTACATTTTGATTCCTCTGTTAACATGTATAAATGTACCTGTTTTCAAAGCTGATTTTCTCGTTTTCACCTCATTTACAGAAGCTAAGAACGGTGCAAACTCGGAGGATGAAAACATGGCACCCCTGAAGTCTGCAGTGAAGAAGGTTTGTATTAGTATGGGCTTCGTTATCTACCTAAAGAGCGTTCAAATCATGTCTAGGTTATTGCATTCACATGAAAAGCATAGATTTGTCATCATAAAACTGTATGCCAACAGTGAATAAATGTGCGCGTCACATCTTACGCATCTGAGTAGGAAATCTGAGGCAACGCATCCAAGCTTATATTTATGCATTTAACAGACGCTTTTATCCAAATCAACTTGCGTTGCATTCAAGCTATACACTTGATCAGTTCATGCATTCCCTAGGAATCAAACAAACGTCATGCTTTACCAGTCAGTTGTGTTAAAGTAAGTGCTTTATAATACTGTAAGGACCCCATTTCATGTGTTTCTCTCTTTAATGTGTCTAATGTAGAAGAAAGCATCAAAGAAAGCACCTTCAACCTCCAAGAAGGCCAGAGCGCTCTCCATCAGCAAACAGAACAACACCATCCAGAGGTAAAGAAAACACCCCATATGATCAGCTGCCTCCCAGAAGTCCAGAGGTTTGCTCTTCTGGAGATCCATGTTTGTGTTTTGTTTGTAGGTCCACAAGAAAGCCTTTGATCACTCCTGCTAGAAGTCTCCTCGAGTCGTCGGTCATCGGCTCCACGCCGCTCATCACGCCACGCTTCGACCCCAGGTGAACACTTACACGCCTCAGTGCGGCTTTGATTATATTTGTGTTTTTTTTTGTGTATTAATTTAATACACAAGTCAATCAGATCACATGAGTGTTTGAATCCAGTTCAACATCTTTTAACGTTTAATCGTTCAGCTCCAGTGTGTTAATGTCTTTCGTCCGTCAGATTGCCCAAGACTCCAGGACTGAGACTAGCGCGTCACAGGGAGAAGGTGTACAGCATGTCCGTCAACGGCTCGCCTATTGCAGGCGGAGGAGAGGACGTCGTCATCAGCGTCCCGCTCGGAAACGGAGAGGTGTGTGATCATCGCTGCTACTCGTGGAGTAAAGCGCCTTGTGTCTGTACGTCTGCATGACATGATTTCTTCATGATTTCAGTGCATTCAGCTGCTGGCCAGTGAGATGGACTCTGTAGATCTGAGTCAGCTGGACGAGAAGGCCCTGCGCAGCATCAGACACCTGCAGGTGCGTCTTTGTGTTCCGACTGGAACTGACAGGAAACCATGGCACTTCTTTACTGAATTCAATTTAAATTCAATCAGGGTTTCTGCAGGTCTTAAAATGTCTTTCATTTCATTCGCCGTTATACAAATTAAGGCATTAAATCAGAGTAGAAATCTTAAATTCATAAAGTCATGGAATTAAATGTTTCATCCTGCAAAAAAAAAAAAAAATGTATATCTTCCTCAGTATTTTTGTCCTGTTTTCCAAAACCAGTATCTAAACATCTTTAAATAAAGACAAATTTACTGGAGATGTAAAGTGAAGTCTGTGAAAATTGAGCAAAATGAAGTGAGTTTGTGCTTAAAACAAGACAGATATTTGTTCTTACTTTAATTATAAACTTATTACATATTGTCATTTTGCTTCTCCAGTATGTATCTTGATTTAAGAATGTTTGGATATTTGTGCTGGAAAACGAGACTGAAACACTGAAGAAGATCATGATTTTATTGCTTTGTGATCAGAAGTTATGGCAGAGCAATTCATGCTCTTTCTGTCTTTCTTTCTTTCTTTCTTTTTCTTTTTTTTTCGTGGTAAGATGAATTAAACAGTAATGGATATCTGTTGTTAGGCGTGTTTCCAAACCATACATTTACGTTTAGAGAATATATCGTGTTCATTCAATATATTCCTTAAATTTTCTTTACTTGGTCTTAAATTTATCTTCATAACCTGCAGAAACTGTCAATTTCCACTATTAAACTGAGTTTAATCATGAGCACCTTCTGTAATTAAAACCTGTTCTTTTGTTCTAACGCAGAATCGTCTCACGACTCTTTGTGGACCGTCGAAGTGATCTCCGTTTCTCTCTCGTTGGGTTTTCCAGCACTGTGTTCTTGTCTTCATTCAGATTTTATTCTTGTATTATAACCATGTGTGGCTTTTATTCATTTTTCCTTCATCTTCTCAGTCTGTGCTGTAGTTTCGCTGCAGTGAGCTTTTAAAGGTAAATGTAAATAAGATTAGAAGTAGTGCTCATAATCTGTGATGTAACACCTTTTTGTAAATATAAAAAAAGCCCTTGATTCCACATCCCTGCTGTCTCGTGCTTCTTTCCTTAAGTTTCTTTTGAGATGTTTGTAGACATCACTGTACGAGCTGAGTCCACCTCGACAAACAGGATAGTTCACCACAAATCAAAGTATTCTCACCTTGCCTTAAACAATTTAACGAATGTGAGTAAATGGAAACCGGAGTCTGTCAAGCTCCAAGAGGAATTAAATCCAACATAAATCTGATGATAACAGACAAATTTAAGCTGTAAATATTCCTGTCCTTCACTGTCCCGTTTTATATTTGTTTATAAACATCTAATTTTGAATGTCTATTGAAGCTTAATATATCTTGTATTATTTAATTTTAATTTTATTATTTTCTCTTTATATTTTATTGTAATATATTTCTATGTGCGTGTCAGTGTGTCACTAGAGGGCAGTGTGCGCATGTCCTTAAACACTATCCTCTACTCCTTCAAACACTCAGGATTGTCCAAGGACGGGCAGAACAGCTGACTAAGATCCTGGTCAGTTTAGTCATTATTCAAGTTCAAACTTATAAAATTAATATTCTGGTATTAATGAGAAAGAATGAGAAATCTCTCTCTCTCTTTGGCCTCTGCATCACAGTCTCCTCTCTTCCTTGACCTCTGACCTTCAGGGTTGGGAAGAGCCGGGAAATGCATCCAATTAGTGCTTGTTAATGCGAAGTCCTGATTACAGGAGCGCCGGAGGTGAGGTCAGCATCCGCTCCACACTGCAAGACGCTCGCTGCCGCTAAAGATCAGGGATGAAGAGCTCTGTGGCTTCATGGGATTGAACAGATGTTGTGCTCACTGAGGCGTTGAGTTCAGATCCCCTGTTAGCAGACGACGCCAGCGCACCTGCTTTATCAAACACATCCACTGCGCTGTTGAGCTGGAAAATACTCTTCTCCCTGCAGATACAGGCCTTGATTTACAGAATAATGATGCACCGGAGAGACGGCCCGTCTCCAAGAGCACAACTGTCATTTCAGCACTTTCTCTTAGTGTATATGGGGCAAAACTGTAAATCTAACCTTATAATAGTAAAATACTGCACTGTTTTAGGAAGTAAAAAAAGAGAAATCATCTCATAATTCACAGTGAAAAGCTTAATTTATGGTTTTCTTAATCTAATGGTAGTCAGTTAATCATGTCTGGTCCTCCATGCTTTTCGTCCCTAATCTAAATTTGTGTCTCATTACGCAGTCGCGTGTGCCGCATCAGAGCCGTGATTTCCACACGTGCATCATCACCTTTAAAATCCAGAGGAGACGCCGCCTAATGTGCAGAGAATGGAGGAAATTGGCACATTTGTGGAGAGATGGATTGCCTTGGCATCGCTCTCCCCGGCCAAATGAATCCCTCCGTCTGCTCCTCACGAGAGCATCCGTCCCTCTTCCTCTCTCGGTGCAGCGTGAACACGGACAGACACCGGCTTCGGCTCTTGAGAGGCAAAGTCATATTTTTATATGCCGTTGAAGTTATTGTAATTGATTCTGCTCATTACTCAAGCTTCATTAAGGGATGAGCACAACACGCTGCAAAAGTGTTTTCCTTAAGAAAAAAATATTTCTAATTTATTTTTCTGCTAAAAAACAGAAAATAGTCTTGTTTTTCCCTTTGAATGAAGTTTATTTTTCTGACCCCACTGATGGATGTTTGTTCTTCTTTTAAAGGCACAATATGTAAGATTTCTGGGATTAAAGTATCCAAACACCACTAGAACAATGAACATTTGGGATAATGTAAGTAAATGTATTTTTGTTGACTTGTGTACTTGCATTATCCCAGATGTTTCCAAGAATGTTTAAATCTAGAGAAATAAGCAATTTTAACCATGAAATCATCCCCGCGTTTTCCTCGGTTTCTGGTTTTATTTTGTAGAAACGATGGAAACACCAAAGACGCTTTAATATATGATATGATCAGACAGGTGAGCAACCGTTCATTCATCGACAGAAAACGAATCATGCTGTACAGCTCAACAGTCTTATTGTTTAAATCTTGTTTTCTTGATTTACCGCGAGTACCGTGTTTTACCACGACTAATATCGAACTGCTTATTTCCCCGCACACGCCTGACCAGAAGAGGCAGAAGCAGCGCCTGCGGCATAATAAAAGTCCCGCTGCTCTCGATCCGCGTGTCACACTCGTCTCTCCTCAGCAATCGCTCCCGCGCCTCGTTCCTCTCTCTCTCTCATCGCTCACTCCTCTCTCTCATCACTCGCATCACAGGACCTTTTCCATCGGTTGAAGACAACATCTCCCATGATTCCACGCTCAATCTCGGCATCATACGCCTTCATTTTGAATAAGCGACCTCTAGTGGTGAAAACTTACATATTGTGCCTTTAAGCACAAACATTTTAATGATTTCTTCCCATCATTTTGCTTCTCCAGTAAATGTATCTTGATTTAAGAATGTTTTGTGCTGGAAAACAAGACAGAAGAACATCATGTTTTATTACAAAAATAATAAAAATGACAGAATACTATTACATCATTTGAAATATGCTGGAAATGGGAATTTTATTTATTTTTTTATCGTTTTATAACTCGTGAGAGTGAGAATGTGTTCAAGAGAGTTTCTCTGACCTCTAGATGACTGACGGATCCCTGAAGCTGTTCTGGACGCGACCGGACACTTTGTCCGTTTGAGGAGCAGTTAATGAGATGATAGAGACGGGTGTGATGATGATTCTGCACCTGATCTGAGCTTCACAGTGCTCTGATGGGCATCGCACACCTTTACAGCTGAATGTGACGGAGCCGTCCGACTCTCAGGACGTGTTCAGTGTTGTTTCAGCGGTCAGGAACACTGAATGAACATCACAGACAGGAAGCCTCAGAGGTCCGATACAGTACAGCAGCTCATGCTAATGCCTCTGTTACTGTGCTGCAGCGACAAACACAACATACTGACCTACTGCTTCATCTGCTGCTGATTAATGCGGCCCAAACCGCTCTAGCTACGACCATTATCTAACAACATGCTAGCAGTGTGCTAATTCATGCTAACAACATGATAAACCATGCAACATGTTAAAACAAGTTAACAATGCCAACCATGCTTGCAACATGTTAAAACATGTTAGCAACATATCAAATCATGTTAGCAAAATGTTAAAATATGTTAACAACATGTTAAACATGCTAGAAACGTGTCAAATCATGCTACCAACATGTTAAACATGTTAGCTATGTGGTAAATCATGGTAGAAACATGTTGGTAACATGCTACGTCATGCTAGCAACGTATTACAACATGTTAACAATCTGTTAAATCTTACTAGAAACATGCTAAGATGTTAAAAAAATGCTAGCAATGTGCCAATCATGGTAGAAACGCTAACGTTGCACTAAGTCATGTTCATGACATGTTAAAACATGCTGGTAACATGTTAAATAATGCTAGCAACATGTTAAGACATGCTAGCAATGCGTTAAATGATGCTAGCTATGTGCTATGTCATGCTAGCAATATGGTAAAACATGTTACCAATGTTACATAATGTTAAAACATGCTAGCAGTATGATAAATTGTTAACAACATGTTAAAACATTTAGCAATATGTTAAATTGTGTTAGATACATGCTAAAAATGTAAGCAATGTGCCAATCCTGCTAGGAACATGCTAAAGCTGTATTAAATCTTGTTAGCAATGTGTTAAATCATGCTAGAAACATGTTGTTAAGATTTATTGACTTCTTTGAGTAAAATCTTTGAACTTTAAGCTTTTGAAAGTTATTTCAAATTTGTTTGTCAAGCCAAATTTTGTCATCAAACTTTACTCATCTATTTTGAGAAATGTTGCATGTAGGCAAATTAGCATTGGTTTTATTTTCATGTCTCATATTTATATTTTGCTGGGTTTGGGGTTTCTTGAACTGAGAATGCAATTAGCTTTAAAGAAGAGAAGCAGTCTCTGAAAAAGCAGAGTCTCTTTAGCGCTTTGGTTCAGAGCTCTCTTTCCCTAAAGTGCCTCAATAAAGTCTATCACCTTATTTGTGAAAGTAATATGGCCCAGTGCGATCCCAAATTACACATAAATGACACAGCAAATTGGAAAATTAGGAGAGGAGGGAAGGGTAATTTGCAAGCAAACAGAGTAAAACCAATTTATTAGGAGAGAGGGAGAAAAATAGCCACAGAAAAACATCAGACTGATTCAGACGCGCAGCTTTATCTCTGAAATCCTCCGCAGGTCAAACATCTGCCTGAATGAAGGTCTGAAACGCTGAAGAATGAAACAGAATGATACCTTTATGATCAGTTTGATCATTACCAGATAAAATGAAGCCTGAGCTGCTTTTTCAGTGTTTCTGCTCATAATTTATATACAAAAATCACATATTTTTGTGTCATTTCCAGCTGAACTGTAATTTTGGTACAGCTTTGATTTTGTGTAATAAATTTTGTATACACTTTATTGCAAAAATGTTTAAAGGGTTAGTTCACCCAAAAATTAAAATAATGTCATTAATTACTCTCCCTCATGTCGTTCCACACCCGTAAGACCTCCGTTCATCTTCAGATATTTTTGATGAAATCCGATGGCTCAGTGAGGCCTGAGCAATGACATTTCCTCTCTCAAGATCCATTAATGTACTAAAAACATATTTAAATCAGTTCATGTGAGTACAGTGGTTCAGTATTAATATTATAAAGTGATGAGAATATTTTTGGTGCGCCAAGAAAAACCAAAATAACGACTTATTTAGTGATGATCGATTTTAAAACACTGCTTCAGGAAGCTTCGGAGCGTTATGAATCAGCGTGTCGAATCATGATTCGGATCACGTGTCAAACTGCTGAAGTCACGTGACTTTGGCGCTCCGAACAGCTGAGAGAAGTGTGTTACACATGTTTATTTTTCCAGTCTAATCCACAGGCCATATTGCAGTTGTATCAGTTCACAGTAGTCACACACAGATAAATGCAGGTTTTTTGTTGTTTATAGCTCTTTGCGTTCGGCTGAAATGCCGACCTTACTCTTGGCTCAGCCTTCACGCTTCTGTGAACCTTCATGTCCTGAACAAGCCTGCTTTACATAGTACAGGTCAGTCCAGAAACACTCCAGATGCAGTCTTCCTCAGATCTGTGGAGTGCTTCAGTAATGAAGCCCAGAGCATATATAACAGCTGAGACATTTGACTTTGTGGGTTTTCTGTGATGAAAACAGCAAGCGGAAGCGCAATGTGAATAAAGACCTGCCTTCAATGAAACCTTTCGATCAAAGCAAAGCAATTTTAGCCGCACACCTGCGGTCAGAGAGACACAAATGAGCATGTTGATTTATTTTTCCAGTGTTAGTGCCTCAAACCAAAGCATCGGAAACTCGGTCAAAGCAAGATCACTGTACTGACGCAACACAAGTTATTATAAGTGCCAAAATATAAATAAAGTTAATGATTGTTTTTTATTATTATTATTATAGTAAAAGCAACGATCCTTGGTTTAAATTCCAAGAACAATCTTTGCAGTTTCGTATGTGCCGCTTTACACACGGCTGAAGCCGACATATAAAGCACAAAATCCTCCTATTATTCTCTCCTTCACACCTCTGAAGTGAACTATAGTCTCTGTGAAGGGTTCACAGGCTGCAGACGGACGGCCGGTGTGAGTCCAGAGAGTTTCAGGTCCCTGGTCTGAGGTTTCTGACCATCAAATGGGCCCCGTGGGTTTCGCTGGAGAACGGCTCCTCTCGCACCATCTGTCAGCCCGTTCCTGATCCATAACCCCGGGAAACCTGTCCAATCAGCACGTAAAGGGCAGCCATGTTGGATCACAGCCATTGTAGCAACATATTGAACCCAACCTGTTTTTTTTTGTTTTGTTTAATTTGTACAAATAATGGATCAATATGTCGATCTGTTTCTAGTTCAAGATTTCTCTTTGTGGGTTCATTAGAAAGTCTGTATGGAGGACGTCTAGCTGCTTTTCAATCTGAATTCAAACTATTGAGAAACCAAATCATCTTTACAAGTATCAAAATGGAAGCACACTTAAAGGGTTAGTTCAGCCACGAATGAAAATTCTCTCCCTCATGTCGTTCCACACCCGTAAGACCTTCGTTCATCTTCAGAACACAAATTAAGATATTTTTGATGAAATCCGAGAGGTTTATGACTCGTCCAATATAATCAACACTTTCAAGGTCCAGAAAGGTACTAAAGACATCGTTAAAACAGTCATGTGACTGCAGTGCTTCAACCTCAATGTTATGAAGAGATGAGAATACTTTTTGTGCGCAAAAACAAAACAAAAATAACCACTTTATTCAACAATCTCTAGTGATGGCCGATTTCAAAACACTGCTTCAGGAAGCTTCGGAGCGTTATGAATCTTTTGTGTCGAATCATGATTCGGATCGCGTGTCAAACTGCTGAAATCACGTGACTTTGGCGCTCCGAACCGCTGATTCGACACAAAAGATTCATAACGCTCCGAAGCTCCCTGAAGCAGTGTTTTGAAATCGGCCATCACTATACAAGTCGTTATTTTGTTTTTTTGGCGCACCAAAAATATTCTCGTGGCTTTATAATATTAATATTGAACCACTGTACTCACATGAACTGATTTAAATATGTTTTTAGTACATTAATGGATCTTGAGAGAGGAAATGTCATTGCTTAGGCCTCACTGAGCCATCGGATTTCATCAAAAATATCTTAATTTACGGGTGTGGAATGACATGAGGGTGAGTAATTAATGACATTATTTTAATCTGTGGGTGAACTAACCCTTTAAGGATGGATGTTCGTCTTTCTCAGATCTGTTTCTCGGTGTGTTCTCACAGTATAAGTCAATAAGAAGGTACAGTGTCAGGTTTATCTTTCTCTGAAGTATCTCTCGCTCAAACTGAGCAGGGCATTTGTACTTCCCAGCATGCTTCTGCTTCACTAACATGGAAGAGTGTTAAAGGTCTGTCGCCTGAAATTTCCCGCGATGGCCTTATGTTGCTCGGCTATCTGTGATCAAAGCAATAAAGTGTCTTTACTGCGGCGGCTCTCAGACATCAGTCGTTTTACTGCAAACACACACCAGCGTCCGCTCGCTCAGCAGACGCGCTGGAAGACAGAAGCACTACAGTAACACGAGGCTGCAGATGAGAAATGAATCATTTCAATTACAGCGAACGATTCTGCAACAAAGTTCAGCACTGATTAGACGGAACTGCGATGCATATCACGTGTTTGTGATGTTTGAGAGCGCTGTTTAACTCACAATCACACAATATAAGAGGGTTATTTTGTGAAACGGACCCATTTAAATCAGTCAGGACAGACTGTTGCTCTGCTGCTCGACTCCTGGGGCTTTAAAGACAGGGCTGGTTGGGTTTATGGATAGGCCGGGATCTCAAAATTAAGAGACCTGAAAACGACCTAAGCAGTTACGAATATTAAATCACGCAGTGAGAAATGCACAAAGCTCACCGTTCCGACATGCGTACGGAGACTCGGAATTGGAAATCTTGGCAAATTGGGGTGACGCGGGGTGACTTTGTTTATTTTGGCAAGGATGCAGTTCTCAGAAAGATAAATAAATTAGGATGAGGCATGGATGGGGTTCCAGCTTCACGCCTCAGCACGTGTTTTCCGGGATGGTGTGATGGATGGATGGGGTGCTGCGCCGCGAGACGCCCGACATGCAGCGAGCAGATTAAGAACGCGACATACGAGGATGAAGGTCACCGCTATCTCTGAGCGAAGTGCTCAATCTCAAGTGTGAAACGGAAAATACTTCTGTCGGAGCGCATGATGAAGAGAAATTATGCAAACTTGTGTCCTGTTGTGTGGCTCGCCTGTCGAGCGCCAGACGTTTGGACAACAGTTTATTCAGTCTTTGGAATGGTTAAGGGTACAAAACATACACAAATAATTTGATGGTGGCTTGATATTAAATATTAAAACCTTTACAGTTAGACTTCATAAGCCCCGATATTTTTAAAACAACAGATATATGCATTTAAAAGGCTTTTTCTGCCCAGGAAAATGTTCCAGAAATATTGATGAGTCATCCTGCACTGCATATATGCCTGTCCAATCAGATGCTGCCTAGAATAAGACTCCTCCCACTGAACTGCGTTTGGAGGGATGAGCTTTTATTTCAGATAATACGGCACAGGAAACAACTTTTCTTGTTGTCATTTTTAAAGTAAAAGTTTTTGATATGTCCTGAAATATTTTGAATGAATGCTTTACTTCAGTTTGTTTTAATTACACTCCATGTCTATATGTGACTTTGATTTACATTAAGCCTAATCAAAGTACAATTTTTAAACCAATTATAAATAGCCTACACACCAAAAATTTATTTTATTGTTTTTACATATGTGCTTTTGTTTTGGAGGTTTTATTTTAATTCATACAGCTGATTTGAGGAAATTTCATTATGGAGGATCAGTAAAATTACTCTGAATCTTACTGATAAAACCTTTTACGACAAGAGAGATTAATGTATAACATAATTGTCTTCCTGACAATATTTCAACAATAAGTCGTGAGTCGCGTCGGCTGTTTGAATCAGAATCGGCGAATCGCGAATGAATCACTCGGTTCTTTTTCAATTAAATATACATAAAGATGAATTCAGGTTGATTGGGACACTTTTTGTAATTAAGATGACTAGGAAAAAGTGTCCCAATTAAACTGAATTCACTCCTACGTGTTAGCGAAACGGTCCGAATCGGTTCGCGATTCAGTCCAAATGATTCAACTCACTAACTCGTTCTCGTTCTCACTCAGTAAAACCCGCAAGATCATGGATATTTACATACAATCCATCGAAATCAAAACTTAAAATCCATTCTATAGTTTCCCAGCGATGAAGATGGGCTCGTGAAGCTTGTGAACGACTCTGTACTACAGGTAAAGATATTTTCCAAGCGATTCAAATCACTAAAGTACACGAAAGCACTTCAAAAGTAAAAACCATCAGTGAATATATTGCTTAATTTTTTTCATGCTTGCTGCTATAAGGATTTAAAATGCAATTTATAAAAAGAAGCATTGAATTTCATTGTTTTGGGGTTTCTTGGAAGCTTCTTGGGACATGAACACATTTGCCTGCTCAGCAGTTCAGCCTCATTAGAAGACTCCCAGCGTTCATCTCTGTGTTCACCACTTAACCTGGACTAATATTTGCTTGCATGGCAGTCTGAATGCTTACAGTTCTGTGATTGTTTGTTTGCAAGTCACAGTGAATCAATGAGGCACTGGAAACCCATCCTTCACTGCTGTGAAATGTGTGCATCCTGTCAATGTATACATTTCTATAGATGAGCTCTGCATCTGTCTGATGCTCCTGTGGTGTCAGCCGTCTCTCAGCTCAGGAGGTACAGTAATAACACAAACTCGGTGAGATGAAGGAATGGGGCCGGTGTCATTCCTTTAGAGGAGAAACCTCCAAGGCGTCAGCAAAAAAAGGTGCTTGCTTTGTTTCTTTCAGCTATTCAGCAGTTTTTGAGCAGATGTTCTGCGCTCGTATCGGTGTAGTCACAGGTACGCCGGCAGTGTTTGCTGATGGAGTGTGTTTGCTCTGGTCTCAGCGTGGGTGGAGTTTTGAACTGGGCTTCATTAGTGCTGAAGATGAAGTTTAGGGGCTCCAGAGGGTCCAAATCAGATAAACATAAAAAAACCCACTTAGAATCTCTCTCTGGCTTTGCTTTTGTTTCTGCTCCTGTTTCACTCTCTTGTCACATGCATCATCTGCTCAGATCACTAGTTTACAGGTCGAGGGATCACGCATGTTTTTGTTGTGCCATTTCTTTAATAAAGAACTGATTTTTAAAATGTTAGAAATATTGCATACTGTTCAAAAGTTAGGATTAATATCTTTTTAAAAATCTTTTAAAATGCTGCATTTATTTGATCAAAAATACAGTAAAAATAGTGAAATATTATTACAACTTAAAACAGCAGTTTTCTATGTGAATATATAGTAAAGTGTAATTTATTCCTGTGATTTTCAGCATCATTACTCCAGTCTTCAGTGTCACATGATCCTTCAGAAATCATTCTGATATGATGATTTGATGCTCAAGAAACATTCATTATTATCAATGCTGAAAACAGTTCATAATTTTGTGATAAAGTTCAAAAGAACAGCATTCATTGGTTATCTTTTGTAAATGTCTTTACTGTTACTTTTGATCAATTTTAATGCGTCTTTGATCAATTTATGTTAATTTCTTTAAAAAAAATCAAACTTTTGAGTGGTAGTGTATATTATTATTATTATTATTATTATTAATTTATGTTAATTAATGAACTTTATTTATAAGTTGTTTTATGATTAAATAATTGCAAATGTATTTTCATCTTTGTCTTCGTCTGTCTAATTGTTAAGCTATATTTCTTACTTGTGGATGAATGGCTGTTTCAAAAGTGTAAATTTCCAAACAATGCAAGAAAAGTTTTGTGTCATTTATGAGTAGATGCAGTATTAACCTTCTAAACAGGGATGCACCAATAATTCTTTATATTTGAAAGCCAATAACCGATATATTGGCCGATAAATCAAATATAATTTTTGAGCGTAATAATAAAAAACCAAAGTCTCACCATTAAAAAGCAATGTCTCAAGCGCACGATTATAATGTTCTTATTATAATTTAATGCAGCTTATATGACAGACTTGTGCTGCACATGTTGAGCTTTTCTTTTTGAAGTGATTTCAATCATATTTCAAGGAATTCAAACCCATCATGGTGATCAGTGTGTGTCTGAAGTGTCTGAAGGAAAGAATTCATTATTTATCAGCTTTAATATATCGGGCCGATAAAGATAACATTAAAATATCGTGCGATGCCGAAATGGTGGCTTACTCCTGACCTGTCTGATGAGTTTTTGCATGATCTGTTTGTGTTTGTCCGTCTCACTCCAGCATTATTTAGATGTTCTCAGCTCCTCCTGTTGGTTTTTCTCTCTTCCTCCCACTCTTCTCGCTCTAATGATGCACAGTAAATGCTTACTCTGGCGTTTCTCTCCCTCTCACCCCTGCCGGACCCCCCAAGGTTAAACGAGCTGCTTTAATTGCCCGTCATCAATTAGGTGTTGACTCACGAGCTCTGGGGTGTGCGGGACAGATCCAGTTATTCCGCTGAAGAGACCAGTGCTCCTCTTCCAGAGTGTTGCTCAAACAGATCCTGCCGGTTGTTGGAGGAGGTTTGGGTTCTCGCCCCGGGGACGGGATCTTAATGCGTTTTTAATGAGCAACGAGACACTGCGTAAATGGCTGATATGAGTGTGCGCTTGTTCTCAGGTGTTTATCCGCCGCTTCTTCTCTGTTCGTCCTTCTTTGTGATTCAGTAATGACCGCTTCAAACAAAAGCCTCTGTCTGTGTTATTTCCCTATTAATGTCTGCTGCGTGTTTAATATCTCTCGGCTCGGAGGTGCATAATAAGAGAGAGTTATTTTAATAAGATGACGGCGATTAATATTCTCATTTCTCCAACGTGAGGAAGGCGATGCACGGCCTCCGGTGCAGCATATATTACAGTCTGTGCGCTCCATCTAATATTAATACACTCCGGTTGGATATTTTAATATGTCTTGGCTAAACCGATGGGTGGCACGGAAAAGATAGATGGCTGACAAAAGAACGTTTTGCTGCTTCATTATTGAGGCAGTCAGCTGAAAGTAATGGAGTTGGTGGCCATGAAAGAGTGTGTGAAATATGAAGTGCGAGACTCTTTAGCCCTCATCAGGGTCCACACGCCTCACACACACTTCACACACGCCTCACACACGCCTCACACACGCCTCACACACACTTCACACACGCCTCACACACACTTCAGCGGATCATTCAGACGAGTGAAGATCAGCAGTGCTGCTGTTTATGCTGGAAATGTGCCTCTAAACTTGTGTATCATGTGATTTCAAAATGATTATGCATCCTATAATGTACTCAAAGTACATTATAATGTAAAATATATTTTAAAGAAAGCTTTAAAATGAATAAAATAAAACAAATTGAAATACAGTAAACACTAAAAATATAAATAAGCAGGCATCACTATAGCATAGAACTTTTGTTGTTCAATGTCCATATATATATATATATAAAACTACAATGATTTATATGTGCTGATGTTGATCGATAATCTGACTATCAATATACTGACTTAAAAAACTGATTGTTTTCATGAAAATGGATGATATATAAACATTTCTGTACATTTCTAAAAAATTATATTTTAAATGTGCGTGTGTGTGTATATAATATAATATGATATAAATTTATTTTTGTAATTTAATTTTGTAATTAAATTTAATTTTGTAATTTGTTGCCTAAATTTACTCAATTGTTTTTAAGTTTTATTTAAAATATACATTTTAATTTTAGTAATTTTAGTAAACTTTCAAGTATATTTTGAAATATTATTGAAATAATTCATTTATTGTCAATGCATTTTTATAAATAAATAAATCAATCAATAAAACTTAAAGGATTAGTCCACTTTTAAATAAAATTTTCTTGATAATTCACTCTCCTCCATGTCATCCAAGATGTTTGTGTCTTTCTTTCTTCAGTCAAAAAGAAATGAAGTTTTTTGAGAAAAACATTCCAGGATTTTATATATATATATATACATATACAGCTGTTTTAAAGCACATCCGAGAGTCATAATTACAGTCATGATTCTTCTAGCTCTGTAATAAATCAGCAGAACATCCATGTTCATCTCCTTGAATTAATTCTGAAGATGTTTTTATAAAAAGAGAGTCAAGTGTTTCCTTCCTTTGAGTTGATCAAACCGAGGCCGAGCGATGCAACTACAACATTATTCTTGAAGTTTTCTTTCCCCTTCCTCCTGAGCGGAGCAGTTATTGTGTTGAAGGTCCTTCTCATTCACTACAGCATGAAGTAATAGTTGAAGTAGCGATACAGAGTTTCCCCTTTGACCTCTATAAGATTCTGTTTGATGGCGCTCCGATAACAGAATAACTAATAGTGCAGCTGATTTTCGAGGTTGTGGATATATATGGGACTCCAGGTCATGTTTTCAGTTTAATTCCAGCTTCAGAACAGACTGGATCATTCTAAAGGTCAGGGTCTGACCTTTAACCTCAGGAGTGGCTGTTTCTCTTCCTCTTTGCTCTGTTCATCAGAGGGAGGAGATGCAGCAGGTCTTCCTCTGGGATCCACAGGCAGTGATGAATGCAGAGGTCTGCGTGTCATCCATCAGCGTCAGGCGTGTCTGTGAGACTCGGGAGCTCCCGCCGGGAGTGTGGGATGAAGCTCGTTCTCTTCAGATTTGGACTCGGAAGTCCCGAATTTCAGCAATCCCTTCAAACCAGCCAGAAAATAGAGAGTTAACAGTCAGTCAGTTACATAAGATGAGATGGGATAACTTTTGTTTTTATATTATGCATAATTTTTATTTTTTTATTTTTTATAAATACATTTATTAAAGCATAAAAACTAATATTCTAGTGTAATGCATTAGTAAGTCATTAATTTAATTATAGTTCTGATGTAATTGCATTAAATGCCGTATAGACTAACAATTCAATATATAAAACACTAATGTATTTAAAATGAATGTTTTTAATGAAACCTCACCTCATTTTTATAAATCAATTATTTAATATATTACATTTTATATTATTTATCATTTTAAAGTAATTCAATATTTTTTTGAGTAACAACCCAACACTGATCATTATTTTACACAAGCGTTAAAATGTTTTTAAGAGTCTCTTCTGTTCACCAAAGCTGCATTTATTTGA
The DNA here is from genome assembly GCF_024489055.1 of Chanodichthys erythropterus. Lineage (NCBI taxonomy): Eukaryota > Metazoa > Chordata > Actinopteri > Cypriniformes > Xenocyprididae > Chanodichthys > Chanodichthys erythropterus. The sequence continues at coordinate 15,648,433 of NC_090235.1, forward strand.
TCAAAAATACAGTAAAAACAGTGAAATATTATTCCAATGTAAATCATCTGTTTTCTATGTGAATATATAGTAAAGTGAAATTTAAATCCTGAATTTAAAACAAGTAAAAGCCATGTTTTTTTGTACAAAGGAAGACAGTGAAGCATTCGAAAGATGAGAAAGAGAGGAATGAAATAATAACAGCTGAAGGAGGTGAACCTGTGCCGGGTCACATGACCCTCTCTCTTTACTCCACACCACTGAGAGAGAGAGAGAGAGTTCTGCTTCATGGAGTATGAACTGAAGTAATGTACCTTGATGTCTCTCTCTCCTGCTGTTTTTATGTTCTTCTCAACACCTACATGTCTAACTGCAGCTGTCAGGACACTCGTACCCCTCCGTCATCTGTCCGCTCCCTTTCAATTAGTCCTTATGTGGTCCTCCGCCTTTACTGACGTGAGAAATTACCAGCTAAAATGAAGGTGTGTGTGTGTGTGTGTGTGTGTGTGTGTGTGTGTGTGTTAATGAGGAGCGATAATGTTCTGTCCAGGGAAATAAATCAGCCTCTCTCCTTGACTTTGCTGCAGTGTTCAGGACATGTACAAGACAAGAGAACGACAGAAAGAAAGAAAAATCAGACACTGTGGTGTTTTAAAGTAAATTAAACTGCTGAGGTGTGATCAGATCCAGACTCTGAAGTGTGCTGGCATGAAATATATTGCAGAAAGTACTAATTAAACAACAGGCTGGTTAAAGGACAGCAGAAGCACATGATCAGTTTTCAGTAGTTTTTAAAGTCTGATTTGATGAGTTTTAGGAAGCAGGAACTTCTGGTTCACGCAGGAGTCAGTCCAACACAATTAATAGATAAATTAAGAGAGCATTAAATATGCATGTTTCTGTTGGGCCCGGTCTGTCCTGGAGCTAGTTAACATTTGAAGAAGAATGTGAAAGATTCAGCAAAGAAAACGATCCGTTTGCTGCAGGGAAAGAGAGAGAGAGAGAGAGAGAGAGAGGGAGGAAGAAAAACTTTAGAGAAGAGTTTGAGAATCTGCCTTCTGCTTTAATGAGTAACGAGTTATTTTACTTTCTTAGAAACCAGAAACACACTTCTGCTGATCGTTCTATCTATCCATCCATCCATCTATCTATCTATCTATCTATCTATCTATCTATCTATCTATCTATCTATCTATCTATCTATCTATCTATCTATCTATCTATCTATCTATCTATCTATCTATCGTTCTATCTATCTATCTATCTATCTATCTATCTATCTATCTATCTATCTATCTATCTATCTATCTATCTATCTATCTATCTATCTATCTATCTATCTATCGTTCTGTCTATCTATCTATCTATCTATCGTTCTATCGTTCTATCTATCTATCTATCTATCTATCTATCTATCTATCTATCTATCTATCTATCTATCTATCTATCTATCTATCTATCTATCTATCTATCTATCTATCTATCTATCTATCTATCGTTCTATCGTTCTATCTATCTATCTATCTATCTATCTATCTATCTATCTATCTATCTATCTATCTATCTATCTATCTATCTATCTATCTATCTATCTATCTATCGTTCTATCTATCGTTCTATCTATCTATCTATCTATCTATCTATCTGTCGTTCTATCTATCTATCTATCTATGTATCTATCTATCGTTCTATCATTCTATCTATCGTTCTATCTATCATCCATCCATCCATCCATCCATCCATCCATCCATCCATCCATCCATCCATCCATCCATCCATCCATCCATCCATCCATCCATTGTTCTATTGTTCTATCTATTTATCTAAATCTAAAATGTTTTTCATTTATATTTTATTTGATCATTTATGTAAAATGTTCTCACATGCGTATAAATACTATTCTTTGGGCTGAACAGTATTATGATGTGTAACATCTGTAACATTGTTTTGTCTTTCATCAGCAGATTGAGATTCATTTACCTCATCTCTATGACCATATCCTCTGCTGTTGGGGCATGTTGTCACAGAACATCTTTTGTTTGTGCCTGTACAGAGATATTGCATCTGCATCGGTGTGAAGGATCAGTAACCGCAGGGGACTTTCATTCTCTCTCGAATTAATCTCATTCATTCCTCAGAGACTCAGTTTATCATCCTACACTTTCCGTCGTATCATTATTTCCTTTCCTCCAGCAGTGTATTGTAAATGTCAATAACAGTGTGATGCACCGCTTGATAACACTTGAACTCATATCAGTTTTGGTACAGTTGTTTATGTGTGGATGAATTGGATGAAGAGTGTGTGGTTGTGTCGTGTTCAGCCCGCAGCGCTGCGGTGTCTGTCAGATCCTGCGCTGGCGTTCGGTGTGTGTCGCTGCCCCTCGAGCCTCCAGTGATCTAAACACACTTTCTGCGCTTGATGCTTCTGCTCTCTTCTGTTGAAAGGCCTCCAGTGTTTGCCGGTAATCTCTTTGTCTCTTTCTCTCACTTTCTCAGACTCGTTTTGTAATAGCTCACTAATCATAGACTACAATAAAACACCTTAGAATTGCAATTTGTGAAGCCGTGTGGGAGAGCGGCGTGAGATGATGGTTGACTTTGTGCAAATTAACTGGAGAGGAAGAGAAAAAAGATGAGGATAAAAACACTCCCGTTCCCACAATGCTGCAATTACTAAACTGATTGAGAGATCAAAATCTGATTTTTCATCTCGAGTGCCTGGAGCAAGAAAAACACTGCAAATAATCCTTTGAACAGATTATGAATAAAGAAACCTGATCTGTTTTCTAACATCTACATTAAAGACACTTGTGGAATTTAATCAGGACCATAATTTCAGGAAGACTGTTTCAATTAGTTCAATTATCTTCATCTGTCTTTGGTGTGTAAAGTTCTTCTCTATATCTGTTTTCTTCACAATATTCCTCATTTAAATAATTAATATGCAGAATAAAGGGGCGGGGCCTGGTTGAGTTAGTTAGTAGTGTGTTGAAACTGCCGGTTATGGTAAGGGGCGGGGCATTTCCCAAACACCAATCACAACACACTGCTCCAGCCGGCCAATCAGAGCACATTGTGCTTTTCAGAAGGCGGGGCTTCATAGAGACAGGAACTAAACAGAGCGTTACTGACAGACTGGGAAAAGAGGAGCTGAACAATGGAGAGTATGAGGAGAATAATCAACATTCAAGCAGGAAAACCTGTTGTGTATCGTTGTTAATTATGCGATTAAAGTTACATTGATCGTTTCCCTCCTCCTTCTCTGAGCCTTTAACTTTGTTACACCCCTATTGTGCTTTTTCAGATATGACCTTTCATTCAGTGTGTAATGAAGCTGTTTGTGAATGTAAAAGTTTCAAAGATCAAAGTGCAGATAAACAGTTATTCTCTCCCAAAAGAAAGAAGCGATTCTGAAACGAGTCGTCAGTAATTCCAGCTTCACTTCCTGTTACAGTGTGACAATGTAACTAATTTGCATAATGCCAGCCCATAGCCACGCCCCCCATATCTGTAGTTGTGTCTGAAAATTAAGAGTTTGGTTTGTGTTGTTCATGTCGAGAAGACGCTGTTTTATCCACTTTTATGCACTTTAAAGGGACTCTATGTAGGAATGACACCCAGTGGTCAAAATAGGTACTGCAGTCCAAATTCGAAATATTGTTTGGCCCGCCCCCTCGTTCAAAGACACAGGTTTCCAGCAACAAAAGGGAGCTCAACTGATAATGAAAGCTGAGGAGACTTACACTGTAAGCTGATGAGTTGATTTTAATATGCTGTCGTTTGTAGAGATTCATAGATGGATTCAGAGGCTTCTTAGGTCAGGTAGAATCTGCAATTCTCTGACCCAGTTTGTTTGCTGGTTTCCATGGCTACAATATGTGGTGTTTTCTGCCTGGCAACCTGTGATGTCGAAATACTATTGGATAAGCTGCAGCACATGGTTTCACACAGACCAAAACAAAGACAGACATTCCGACACGGAGCGGACATTTTCACAGCAGAATATCTGGCTGTAGCTTTGCTTTTCTGAGAAACAAGTAGGTGAACTTAGCATGTTTCCTAAATATCTGCAAACATATCGGGGTATTTTTATGCTTTATTAAAGTGAAAATCTTACATAGAGCCCCTTTAAAAGATTGAGGACTCTCGCTAGGATTGATACAGAAAAACTGAAGCCATTGTTCCAACCTTTAAAGGGTTAGTTCACCCACAAATGATAGTTCTGTCATTAATTACTCTCCCTCATGTCGTTCCACACCCGTAAGACCTTCGTTCATCTTCAGAACACAAATGAAGATATTTTTGATGAAATCCGAGAGGTTTATGACTCGTCCAATATAATCAACACTTTCAAGGTCCAGAAAGACCTCCAGAAAGAAACTGCAAATGTCATGTGATTTCAGTAAACGAGGCTTCGTTTCGTCATAAGTGTTTCAAAATGTTTCGAAATTTGGTTCGCGTGACTTTGGCAGTTTGATTCACGCTCCGAACCAAAAACAAAAGATTCACAAAGCTTCATGGGCACCTTGAAAGTGTTGATTATATTGGACGAGTCATAAACCTCTCGGATTTCATCAAAAATATCTTAATTTGTGTTCTGAAGGTGTGGAACGACATGAGGGAGGGTAATTAATGACAGAATCTTCATTTGTGGGTGAACTAACCCTTTAAGATTGCATAATTAGGGCACTTTAAGTGTTTGTTTCTTTACTTGTGGAGTTTTTGGAGGTAAAAATACTTTGTCAAAACTGTTATTTGTAAGAACCTGCATCATTTAGTGAAATTTCCTTTCCAGAAGTCAAACCGTCTCATCCGTCAATCAAAGCGAAGAGTTGAGTTTCTCCATCCTGACGCAGAGAGTCTGTCAGTGTCTGAGTTCAGCACCAATCCGTCGACGTCTCATCATGTCTGCGGGCTGAACTGAACCATGTCAGCAAATATATTCACTTCTTTGTCAAATTCACAACGGGATTCAGATGTTTTTTATAGCTGAGAAACACTGCTCAGTCTCAGACCTGCGTTCTCTATGTTTCCGAGTCTTGAATTACAAGATCGACTCCCAGAACAAACAAACATGCCACTCTTCCTCCTTTGAAGCGCTGATAGATTGGATAGACCTCGTTTCCTGATGACCAAACTCGTTTTGAGCGGCTCCGTGTGCACCATGCTAATTCGCTGCTTGTTTTGCAGCAGAAATCAATGAAGACGTTTTCAAACAAGCGTGTGTTTGTCTCGGTGCTTCAGTGTCTGTTCTGACATGTTTGTCAGCTTTCCTCTTCCTCTCTGCCTCCGTGATCTCATCCTCTCTCTCTCTCGGTGTGCCTGAGCAGATGTGTGTGTAGTTTTAATGGGAGTTTTTGATTTCTCTCAACGCACTAATATCCATAACCATTCATATTCATAGCCCGTGTTAATAAAGAGGAAAATGAGCAAATCCGGGATCTTTCAATGCCAGTTGGCCTATTATCCTTCATTATCTTTTTTAATGGCCTCGGAGTCAGAGACGGCTGCTGTGATTTCACGGAGAACAAGAGATTCGCTGTCAGATTTCTTGTTAGCTGCAGGAACATTAAAAGCCTCAAACAGTCTATGGATGAATGTACCGTGAGGTCCAGTTTACTGTTGTAATGTTTCATTGTGTAAATATAGCAAATGTTGTAATGTTTGTCATCAATATATGATCAAATGATAAAATCGTATTAGTGATTTTTTTTTTTAACCAAAACTGATATTCAAGTTTTCATTTAGCCGAAAGCTGAAACTGAAAATTAAGTTTCAGTAATTACATTTTGGTAAATGAGAAACAAACTCTGTAATGACATTAAAATTCTTGTTTAGTCTGAATATTTTCAGTACGTCGCAACTTTAATGAGACTTTTGTTATATTGCAGGTGAATAATGTGAGGATTTACACACTGTGAAAAAGAATTGTTGGTTTAACTTGGTTGCCTTAAAATGTTGAGTTCCTTGAAATTAAAAAATTGAGTTCATTCAATGAAGCTGATTGGTTTAACTGACAGAAACTGGCAGAAGTGTTATTTGATCAGTCTGGGCTGAATATTACATTAATATTCGCCTCATTATTGAGTGACTAACGATCTTTGAATGGTCAACAGTAGATGTGGAAGCAGTTTCTCGGCCTTCGGTTCGGTGTCTATTTCGCACGTTTAGGTTGATTTCATCATTCGAGCGCTGCAGTGTTTCCGGGTCTCGACCCGTCGGCGTGACGAACTCTCGCTGTGTGTGTGATGGAGGCGGCGGAGGACGAATGTGTGCTGCATGTGAAACACTGGAGACGCTTTTATTTTAATATAGTTTTATCAATGTTTCCAATGGGCTTTTGTTTTTATATCTTTAGTTTTCATGTTCATTTTGTTATGTGCTTCTGCAATTTGATTCACTTTGTCTTTTTAAAATATTGCTATTTAGGTTTAATTTATTTTTATTTGTTTCCTTGTAGTTCATTTTAGTTTTTATTTATTTCCAGTTAATAATTTTAGTGGTTAGGCTTGAAAAACAGAAATTTTATTCAGTTTTAATGCCTGTGAATAATTTCAGTGCTTCAACTTTAACTTATTTCAGTTTATTTCCAATGCAAAATTTTGTTTAGATTGAATTTTTCAACTAATATTTGTTTTATTTTATTTCAGCTTTATTTCAATTAACAGAATTGTGTTTAATACTTTGTTTTAATTTGTATTTTTTTATTTTAAAAAATAATAATTTAGTTGATTTATTAATTTTTGTCCAGTTAATAATTTTAGTGCTTAAACTTTTAAGTTTTTCAGCTAATATTTTTATTTTATTTTATTTAAAACAACTTTATTTCAATTAACAAAAATGTTTTTAATAGTTTATTTATATTATTTAGTTTTATTTCCTGTTTTATTTCAGCTTTATTTCAATTAATAGAAGTATTTTTAATAGTTTTGGTTATAGTTTATTTATTTTTATGTAGTTTTATTTCCAGTTAACAATTTTCGTGTTTCGACTTCAGTTTGTTGCCAAGGCAACATTTCTATGTGTGTTTTTAAATGTTCTTTATATCTATTAAATGTTTTGTATAGTTTCAGTTTCAGTTAATGATCATAACCCAATCATCCTCTGCGCGCGCGCGTGTGTGTGTGTGTGTGTGTGTGTGTGTCAGTTGTTTATGGTCTCGGGTGTTTGGATGACAGCAGCATGTTTGGAGTGTCTTCTTCACACTTCCTGTAAAACAAACACACACACTTTTGTGTTTTACAGAATGTAAGATTGATTTCAGCGCTTTGGCTTTCCTCTTCACATGTGTTTGATCCTCTCTCTCTCTCTCTCTCTCAATCCATCAGCCTGTTTGTCCTTGTAAATTCCTGCATTATGAGTTGATCCGTCTCAGCAGGAGGAGAAACGCCTCAAACTGCTTCATGCAGTGAGTTGAAGAGCCGTTTGATCACAACTGGACAGATTAGAAGGAAAACATGTGGGGTGACAGCTTTAAATGTAGTTTTGCACCGTGTTTACCCGTGAAGAGTGTGTTTACCTCTTATTGTGTGATTCAGAGTGTTTTTGTTCGTCTCTCATGACTGAATGAGGGAGTTTTGTGGACGTTGTGCTTCATAAGTGAGATGATGACTGTTGGCCCTGGACACACTGGGAATAGCTCTTGTCACCTATAGATGGCGCTCTTTCTCTGCACATGCGGCCTAGAATTGTGATTCTGACCTCAGTCATTGAGTTCATGATCATGTACAAACACTCTCAGATACTCTTGAGTGTCATTTCAGTTATTTGAATCCAACATTTTGTGTGTACGAGTCAAAATCAGATCGTTCTGTTTCTTTCTTACTGCACATTCCTGGTCGTATTGTAATAATAACTTTCTCTCCTTCTGTTCCTTCTCGGTTGATGTAACCAGATCCTTGTATATTTTTAGTTTTTTAGTAATTTTATGTGCAAAAAGATGAAAAAGGGTCAAAAGAACAGCATTTATTTGAAATAGAATCTTTTGTAACATTTTTACTGTTACTTTTGCATCTTTGCTGAATAAAAGCATTTGTTTTTTCATTCAAATGTTTTACTGATCATAAACTGTATGCTCTAATTTAAACATTTGTTGGTTTAAATAAATGCTGAAAGAAACATATTTAAACAATTTGAACATGCTGATGAGTGCAACTTTTTATTTTCTTCGTACAGTAATATACTGCAGTGTATTTTCCTCTTCTTTATTTGTTTGTTTTGCTCATGTTTGCTGCTGAATGTGTCGTGTGAACCGGCCCGATCCGTCCTCTGTGGACCGGCACAAATCTTTGCCCATGAAGTCTTCTTTAATATTAATATCTTCTGAATAAACTGCGCAGAAATCGTAATGAACCTGACAGAAAGCGTCACGTTTGTGCAGCTCTTTAGTCTAATGTTAACGCTCTTAAATGTCATAAAACAGCTAAATATAGCGGTTTGACGGGACCTCCAGAAACGAGGCCGGTTCAGTGTCTGCCGGTGAACATTTACTGTGAAGATTAATACAGCTGGAGTAATTCTGGTGTAGCGGGTCACTGAGCTGTGCTGTTATATCTTGTTTTAGCTTCTTTACAGCGGGCTGACGGATCTCACTAATAGAGACATGCTGTAATTTGTAAGCAGTGTAAATCAATGTGAGTGGAGAGAATAAATCAGGTGATCATGGACAAGCACTAATAAGCCATTTTACTCTTAACAAATGACCTGCGTTAGCGTCTGTGTGTCTTTAGGTGTGTACGGAGCCTCAGTGTGTTGAAACTGCCGGTTATGGTAAGGGGCGGGACATTTCCCAAACACCAATCACAACACACTGCTCCAGCCGACCAATCAGAGCACATTGTGCTTCTCAGAAGGAGGGGCTTCATAGAGACAGGAACTAAACAGAGCGTTACTGACAGACTGGGAAGAGAGGAGCTGAACAATGGAGAATATGAGGAGAATAATCAACATTCAATCTAGTAGAGCCCAAAAACAACATCAAGACTTAATATGGACTCTTTAACCATTTTTAATTTCATTTTTTATTCAATTCAATTTAATTTATTTTAATTTATTTTTTATTTTAATAATAGATTTACATTCGGAATACATTATTTTCATGACCGTTATTCTATATGACTAAAAGTAAAGGAGTATAGTGCAAAGACCTTTATGTATGTGTGAATATTTTATTTTATTTTATTTGTTTATTTTTAATTTAATTTTATTCCTAATTTTTATTTTTAAAATTAATTTTAATTTTTTATTTTATTAATTATTTAAAATCTATTTTTTATTTGATATTTATTTTTTTATGATTTTTATTTTAATATGTATTTTTTTATTTTATTTTAGTAGGCTATAATGGTATATTTTATATTAATGGTATATCAGAATTCTCCTTTTGTGTTTCCACATTACAAACATCATGCAGGTTTTGAGTGACATGTTGGGGAGAAAATAATGACAGATTTTCCTTTTTGGATGAACTCTTCCTTTACCTGCAGACCTGAGAGCGGCGGCAGAGTCGAGGACAGTGAAGGTCGTGTTTATGTGTCTGAATACTGACGGCGCATCAGTTCTGAAGGCCGCGCTCGGATATCTCGGAGCCGTGAGCGTGTGCTTCCCCTCCTTCTTCATCCCACATCTCCATTCCCGTTTCATGATTTATTCTGCTGGAAAGGTCATCATAACTGCGCGGGTCCAGACTTCATCTGTTCTCTGAAAAATCACATTTATTTGCGACGCACATGGTCTTTACCGGCTGTTTGGATTCGCCTCGCTCTAATCAGAGCGATCACCTGTGTGTTTGTTATTGTGCTTCTGTTTGCATGAATGTGTGTGCAGACTGGGATTATTTGTGATTCTGTGTGACCCTTAATATGTTTACCTTGACTGCTTACATCGATTCTTTGTTTGTGTTGTTAGTTTGCTTTTGCTTCTAGACCCACATGAGTGTATTTACAGCTCATACTGTATCGGTGTGTGTACATGTGTTTCGTATGTTCTCTCTGAGGGTCACGGAGTCTGTAGTAATCATCAGATCCTTCTCCCACACTAACATCCATAATGCTGGAGGTCCGGACGGTTGTTCAGCTCTCAGGCCTGATGAAAGTCTTGAAACTGGTGGATATGTAATGAAATCTTCCTGACACAAGAGCTCTTTGGAAAAGTGTGTGCATGACTTTGGATGTCCACTTTCACATATTTTTGTCTGTTTTTCTTCTTCTCCGAGGGATACAAGAATGAGGTCTTTTACTCTCCCACCATGCCGTCTGTCGGTACGATACCCTCTCTGTGTGTAAACTCCATTACTGCCGTATGCCCTTCTCTGTCATCATCTCCGTCACACACACACTGTAAATCTGCTCCTGTGGTGTCCATCACAGAGTCTGTGGGTTCCATCACCACCTCAATCAAGCAGAAGAACAGAAAGCCTCCGTGCGAGTCAACACTCCCACAAACTCTCGCACGTCTTCGGTCTCAGCGACTTCATCGTGATCTGATCCAGCAGAAGAATCAAAGAACTCCCACACATCTGGTTTCAACAAACAGCTCGCCGTCCCTCCTCCTCCAGAACATGCTTTGATGTAAAATATCTAAATAGATGCTATCGGAGGAGATGTGAAAACAGAAGTACTAACTATAATTCTAATGTCTCTGTGGAGGCAGAAGATTAGAGAGGATCCTTCTGCGGAAAAAAAAACACTTGGAAGGTGTGAATGTTCACTCGGAACAGCTTCTTGAGTGTGTGTCTTTTTTGGAGTAAATCTGATCCTGGTCCATTATGGATAGTCGTGGTTATATATTCAGTTTTTAACATTTATATATTAACTTCTTGTGTGTTGTAGATGGGACAGACATGATAGGAAACATTAGGAAAGTTACCCAAGCCAATTTCAAATACAAGTGCCACAGCACATATCGGAGCATGTGCGCTTCCCATGAGGCCTTCAACATTAGACATTATTTGTGAAAGTTTTCAGCTACACATAAGTGGCCATTCTTGTGCCAAACTGCTAGATAGAGTGTGACATAAGAAATGTTTTGAGACTTATTGTTAAGCAATGTGATAATTCATAGTAGCAACTGCATAGTAACACTCAGAACAACCTAGCACCTCAACCAGGGTACCTTAGCAACATCCTAGTAACCATGAAGAACACCTTAGAAACTGCATAGCAACACCCTAGCAACCATCCCAGAACAACCTAGCACCCCACTCATGTACCCTAGCAACACCCTAGTAATCATGAAGAACACTTTAGAAACTGATTGCCCTTGCCACCACATAGCAACACCCTTGCAACCATCCAGACTACCCTAGCCACTGCATAGCAACACCCTAGCAACCACCCAGAATACTCTAGGAACTGCATAACACCCTAGCAACCACCCAGAGTACCTTAGCAACTGCACAGCAACACCCTAGCAGCCATCCCAGAACAACTTAGCACCCCACCCAGGGTACCCTAGCAACACCCTAGTAACCATGAAGAACACTTTAGAAACTGAATGCCCTAGCCACCACATAGCAACACCCTAGCAACCACTCAGAATACACTAGCAACCACATTACATCATCCTAGCAACCACACAGAATACCCTAGCCACGACATAACAAAACTCTTGCAACCACCCAGAATACCCTAGCCAACGCATAGCAACATCCTAGCAACTGCTCAGAATACACTAGCATTCTCCTAGCAACACCCTAGCAACCACCCCACGTACCCTAGCCACTGCATAGTAACACCTTAGCAACCCCCTAGAAACCACCCAGAATACCCAATTAACAGCACAGAAACACCCTATCAACCACCCAGAATACCCCTGCACCCTCCTAGCAAACACCCTGCATACCCTAGCAACCACATAGCAACCCCCCCCTTGTACCCTAGCCACTGCATAGCAACACCCTAGCAACCTCCTAGAAACCACCCAGAATACACAATCAACAGCATAGCAGCACCCTATTAACCACCCAGAACACCCTAGAGGCTAGCACGGCACCACCTCACGTACCCTAGCAACCACATAGCAACACCCTAGCAACCATCCAGAATATCCTAGCCACAACATAGCAACACCCTAGAAAACTAGTAACCACCCAGAATATCAGTCTGCTTTTCTAATAGAATGTATGGCCTGCAAAATCTTCAAACTTCAAAAGCTTTCAAACTACTTCAAAGTACGTCTCGTCCCATTTTTGCTTTCTGGCCACTTGAAGTTTGTCACGTCACGCCTGGTTAGGGCACACTGTAAGATTGTAGCGCTTCCATCTTCTTTTAACTTTGAATGACAGTTTTTCCCTCCTAAACAGCAGAGGAAATGATCAGCGAGGAGATCTGTGTGGGCCTGATGAGCAACGGTTTGATTATAGATGATGATGAAGAGGAAAGAAGGAACAAACACTTGCGTCACAGTTTTGTTTTTCACAGTGCTCAGTTCATGTCCCTCTCCCCCCCTTCATTATTTCTGGATGTTTCTGAACTCTGTTTTTAAGATGCTCAATGGAACACAGGCGTTTGAGGGTGGAACAATGTTTTAATCACCACCTTCCGATCATCCAGTATGAGCAGCAGCACCTGCGGAAGGCCCGGGAAGACCCGCTCATGTCGCTCATTTATTCTACAAGGACCATATTGTGTCCGCGGCGGATGAGACAAAGAGCATTCCGCATCCTTCACCCTGCGAGACACTGGCATTCATCAAGCTGACCCGGATGCCTCTCAGTATCCCTGCTCCTCTCCCGGCCTCATCTGTTCATCACACATCCGGTTATTCGTCTCGTCCCCCTCTCTCTCTCGCTTCACTCAGCTCGTATTATTACTAATGATGATGGCGTCGTGAGGCCAGACACTTCATTGTTCTGCACTCTCTCCTCCCGCGTTTATCTTTCTCTGCGCTCGTTTGTTCTTGCTCTCCGTCTCGTTGTGTGTCGGCACTAATGGAGATAAGGAGACTGATTGTCCCGGCCGCGTGTGCGGAGGGCAGAGACGGGCGGATCAACATGGCACTAATTGTTTTCCAGCCTCTCCTGTCGACCGCGTCAGGCGCGCATTCATCATGAAGGTGTGTCAGTGGGGGGGCAGATGACTCCCCGTCGCTTCATCCGTCAGACCGCGGGGGCCGAACACGCCCACGTACCTGAGACAGTCATCAAGCGCCTCGTTCCCGCCCTCCACCCACAGCACCAATCACGGTCTGCCTGGGAGGGCCGTTGCCTTGGCAACTGGCAGTCTGGCCTGACATCCCATCATTTTAACGTTCCCTCAAAAAAGTCTTGACATGAAGCGAAGAGCAGGTTTACTCGGTTGGGGTTTCTGTAAATCCAATCACCCAGTCCTGAGGACCAGGATAGCTTTGGGATAGCTTGGGATCCGGAAGAGCCATCACTGACCCTCTTATTTTCCCTGGATGTTTGTCTGTATGTTAAGGAACCCTTGATGGAGAAATACCCAGCACCAAAATTAATCTCCCAAAGGATCTGAAAGTAAATATAAGAATATATGAGAGAGTCAGAAAGATTTTCTGTTTCTGTGGGAGGGTAGAGTGGGTTATATAAAATTTTAAATAAAGCGTTTGCGTCAGAGGTAGTCAGTCCCAACCATCCTGAATGTTTGTGAATGATGGAGAAGCTCACAGTGGCTCTCAAACAATGATAACACACTGAAAGGTCACGGGGTCATTCCATCTCCTGAAACAAACCAGGGAATGTATCCTGCTCTTTTTTAACCTTTCTATTTTGATCGGTAATATTTTTTAATATTTTTTCAACTATGAAATGTGTATAATATATTTATAAATTTATTTATTCATTTATTTGAGTGTGTGTGATTGGACAGTCTGCTTTGTGAGAGCGGGCTCCACAGTTCCGGGCTATTTCTTGTGTTTGGGTAATTTGTGTCCGGGCTATTTTATGTTGGGATAAATTTGAACCGGGGTAGGTTTGGGAGCTTGGGGTGAAAATGGGTTTGCATCTAAAGGGTAATTTGTCCAGGTAGGTGTGGGTAGGTTTGGAACCAACTAAATATTTTATTATTTTATTTTATTTATTTTTTTATATTTTTATTTTAATTGTTATATATATATATATATATATATATATATATATATATATATATATATATATATATATATATATATATATATATATATATATATATATATATATATTATGTATTTTGTTTATTTTATTTTATTTTATTTATTATTTTATTTTATTTTATTTAAATTTTATTTTGTTTTATTTTCATTTTTTTACATTTTTATTTTATTTTATTTTATTTTATTTTATTTTATTTTATTTTATTTTATTTTATTTTATTTTATTTTATTTTATTTTATTTTATTTTATTTTATTTTATTTTATTTTATTTTATTTTATTTTATTTCACCTGTTAAACATTGCCATTTTCTTATAAACCACTGGTCAAAAAATGTTACAGTGTTTCTGAAAGAAGTCTCTTCTGCTCAACAAAGCTGCATTTATTTGATCAAAAATACAATAAAAATAGTGAAATATTATTCCAATGTAAAACAGCTGTTTTCTATGTGAATATATAGTAAAGTGTAATTTATATCCTAAATTTTCAGCATTACTCCAGTCTTCAGTGTCACATGATCCTTCAGAAATCATTCTAATGATTTGATGCTCAAGAAACATTTATGATTATTATCAATGTTGAAAACAGTTGTGCTGATTTTTTCCGCTGAATATAAAAGAAAAAATATAATGTATAATTAACAAAAATAATTTTACTGTAAGTTTTTATCAGTTTTATGCATCTTTGCTCTCTCTCTCTCTCTCTCTCTCTCTCTCTCTCTCTCTCTCTCTCTCTCTATATATATATATATATATATATATATACATTTATTATATTATGTATATATTTTATTTAGACAAATATATCCTTAATTTAGCCAATATTTCATCACATCATATTCATTCATTTTAGTCAATTTTACTCTGACTAAAATGACTCATTTTCGATCAAATCAACTTTTTTGGTCAAAAACATTTTATATAATGAGAGTGCAAAATTGAAACAAAAATTAATTCATTTTCTATATTAATTTATTATTTATAAATCACAGTTACATAAAATACACTTCATCTCCAGCCCATTCTGATCTTGTGAGTTAAATCTGTATGTTTGTCTAATTTAATTTTCACACGGATCTAAATTAATGAGTGCAGCTTTTTATGGAGCGAACATCCGAGAAATTACATTACATATGATGAAGTACGGCCGAATCCCTGGGGAAGTTTCCCCTGGTTTTCATCCGTAACGAAGGAGATGTATGTTCACATTTAATTAACCACTGCTTTATTTAAATGGACCGATGAGGAAAAATGCAGAAAGCATTGGAGAAACTCAAGGTTTTCTCATGATTAGTAATCGCTGAAACGCCTCTTATATTAACATTCAGATTAGCAAAGACACAATGGTGGATTATTGCACTACTAGTGCAGCTCAGCTCGACTGCATGTGAATCTTTAATAAAATGTAATTTACTTCATTTAAATGCTGCACTACTTCAGCTGTGTTTAGAGAATTCTTTCATTTATCTGTTTCTCTCGTCTCTCTCCACATTACACTCGTCCTTGCTCTGCCCTTGTTTAATTGTGATGAGGCAGATTTATGTCCTGCTCTCAGCGTCAGAGCGCTCGTGTCGTAAATTACCTCCGTATCGATTCAGCTGCAACAACTCGGCGAGGAGACGGAGCTTATTCCTTCACACTCACTTTGATACCTTTATTCATCTGCTCTCTTATTAGCATTTCAGCCACTCCCCCTTCACCCCGAACGCCCTCCTGCACGCCACACCGCCCGCTCGTCCCCGAGCACTCACGGCTGCGTCAGCGTTTGGGGATACGGGAGTGAGACATCAGGGAATTGAACCTGTTATTGGTGCTGCGTTGCATCAGAAACAAAAGGCTGAAGCTAAGGAAGGGTTTAAAGGGATAGTTCAACCGAAAATTACACTTCATGTTCATTAGTTTTGTTCCTGCTGGACACAAAAGGAGAAATTTCATGCTGCTCGTTTCCATTTGACAGTTCAGAGTGATCACATCATTTACACACAGCTCCGTACAACAAGAAAAAATCCCTATTGTTGAGCCGATTCAGAATGTTCCTTGAGTTTGTGAACTGATTCTGTGGACTGAGAGCGTTCGTGACCGGCGCACACGTTCTCTAATAAGATGAGGCTGAAGTGGCGGGTTAAATGAGTGGTCCAGATGCGCTCAGTGCTGCGTTTGTATTAACGTGTGTTAATGCCGACACATATGGGCCTGTGGCTCAATTTGCCAGCTGTAACAGATAATTATGTCCAAACAAACGCTCCCCACGGTGAGCAGATACCATCCATTTGCAATGTTCATTAAAATTCCTCCAACTGTGCCTCTGTCTGCCGGCAGCTCCTGAAACGCTTTCCCGAAGCAGAAGAGGATGCTGAAAGAGACGGACTGCCTTCATGTGCTGGCGCTGGATCTCGCTGGGCAGTGAGGTGACGTATGAAGACACCAGACTGACCTCTCGGACGCCGCGGGGAGAAGTTAGTGTTGTGAAAGTGTGTGTGTGATAGAAGTCGTGAGTTTGGTGTGAGGTGGACGGCATTGTTTGGACCCAGACTGGGTTTTCAGACTGCAAATGAGAGGTTTAACTTACCTGTGGATGAATACAACTGAAAACTGCTTACCAGGACTTTCTGCTTCCAGTGCAATTGGAGCGGTGAAATAAACTAGAGCAAAAAACCTGCCTCAACAAAAATAAAAGTTAAATTAAAGCTGCAAGCAGCATTTACCTTCGTTCAAGCACTTTAAGGCCTTTAAGCAGATAAAAAGGTATTTTATTCTATTTAGCAAGCATGTAAACACTTAGATCATAGATGGAAAAGACCATTTACAACCAATACAGGTAATTTAGTAAGGAAAAATATGTTTTTTAAAGGTTTTTTGACAGTTATAGCATCACATACATACATACAGTATATGTGTTCAATTTGGTGAAAATATCTTATTTCGTTTTGAAGTTATAGACACTTATATACAGTGTATGAGAGCATAAAAACCCAAGAATGTCTTTGATTGGATTCCCATCAAAATTTTGACATTTGAGATTTAACTTTTAGTAAACCAACTTAGGTTCCGTGTTTCCTACGCTGGTTTCATCTCGATCAGACGAACAGTTTCGAAGATATTCATAAAAGTTTTTAAGCGCTAAATCACAACGTAGCACAAACCATAAGCCGAACCTGGTCTGGACTCGGCAAGGTTTCAGGAGTCTAAGCACGTGACTCTCGTGAAAATATGTCTACCATACCCAAAGTTATATACATTTTCAGCCAAAACCATTAAAAATATATGTTTTTTAAAGCTTTTTAACAGTTATAGCGCCACCTATGGTCCGATCCCCATAAAAGTTGGCATGCGTCTTTAGAGTCTTATGCTGCATGTGCTCACCTAATTCTGTGAAGTTCTGAGTTTTCTTTTAGGATTTATAGGCTTTTGGTTATATTTAGCCACACCCATTATGTAAATGACCCTGTTATAGCGACCCAATGGGTAAAGTTCAACTTTTTTTGATAATTATTGATCTCGAGAGTCCAGAGAATCGTCCTGCGCTGGTTTCGTTCCGATCGGGTGAAAAACCTAGGACTAATTCGCAAAAGTAAGTTCTTCAGCTATTCGTGAATAATTAATGAACAATTTGATTGACAGGCAGAGTTGTTCAGCATGAGGAGATCAAATGATATGCATATTGTGTGGATCTGTGAAACACCACGTGATTACTGAGGCGTAAAACTCGTCAGTGCCAACTAGTGGCTGATTTCTTTCAAAATTGTTATAGGACCATGAGTCGAACATGCCGTTAACCTTGTCTAATAGGTGCTCAAACTTCATTGGCCGATGGCGGCCATGTTTTTTGATATACACCAATGTCCTCATAGACCATCATGCCCCCTTGGACCAAGACACTGCATGCCAAATTTCAAGTCGATCGGACTAACATGTGCGTAGTTACAGCTGTTTTCATGTTTTTTTTCAAATTATAGCGCCACCTAGTGTCCAATCGACACAATTGTTTTTATCTTGACCAAAGATTGAGCCCATACACACGTGCAAATATCTCATTTCGTTCTTGAGTTATAGCCATTTTAGTAGTGGCGACCGTGAACCAAACTTTCGATTTTTTTTTTTTTTGAGAGAACATTTCTGCACTGGTTTGGTTCCGATCGGGTCAAAAAACCTAGGACCAGTTCGCAAAAGTAGCTAAAAATTTGGCCAGGAAATTTCCGCCTTGAGCCAAGGATTCGTAGAGCCTGGGCTTAACGGTTCAGGAGTTATCAGCCATTTCGTACTTTTGACCACTGTAGCGCCCCCGTCAGGCCGATCGGGGCGAGCCTTGGTGGCGTTTTAGACGGTGTGAGTACTACCAGCCCTCAGAGTTTCAATTCTCTACGACTCACGGTTTGGTCCGCCTGATCACTTTTAGGGGAGAATGCTGATCCTTGGAAAATTGAACAATTACAGTAGAGTTTCAGCGCTTGAACCCTTGATTAAAGTGCCGGCGACAGGAGGACGGACAGGAGAGAGAAGTTTCCAGAGAGTTAGACGGACACACACATACTAGAAGATGAAAGAGAGGAAAATAAAAACAAAGGCTGTGTTTTTGCGCACAGCTCAATATCATCTCACACACAGACGCTCTTCGCTTCACCGTGAACTGAAGCTCCTTCACTGTTGAGTATGTTGCTAATGGCCTCCATTGCTGCATCCATAAATGGAGATTGTGGGCGTGTATTATGCTAATTAACAACAGCAGACACAAGCTGTTTATTACACTGTTCTGTTCTGTGTAAATTCAGAAAGAATCCGTGAATCCGGCCCGTGTCAGCGTCTCGTGTGAAGGGTTCTGCCGTATTGTCGTCACCATTGTTTGAGGTGGTCTTGCAGCATTAGATACCTACTGTACCTTTTCCATGTTCCTTCCCAGACTCAGGAGAGGAAGTGTCGGGAGAGCCGGAGTCAGTCTCGTGGAATGATCTGGGTAATGTTGCGTGATGAGATTGTTCCATATTCATTGGAAAAGGTTGTAAAGCGAGCGGAGCGCCTCCTTCCCACAGTCAGTGCGTGTCGATCCGCTGCACATCGCTGGCACGTCTTCCTTCTCTTCTCCGCCTCCCTCGCTTTCTTTTTATTGTGGTTATTCTCTGTCAGGTTCAGGTCGTCCCCCGTGGGCACGTGGATGTTTGGATTCTTCTCTTCACTGCAGTTTCACTCTTAAAAATAAAGCTTCCAGACGGGGGTTTTCACAGCAGTGCCATGAAGAACCATTTTTGGGTCCCTAAAGAAACTTTCAGTGATCAGATGCTAAGAGTATTTTAAGAAGCTAAAGAAAATTTTCCCCTGTAAAGAACCTTTTCTACAGCGGAAATATTCTGTGGATGTAAAGATTCTTCATGGAACCTTCGATGCCAATAAAGAACTGTAGAGGAAAAGATCTATATAGAAGCTTAAAGGTTCCGTCAGGCGCTTCATATAGAACCGTTTAGAGGTTCCATCATGAGATCATTATATACATTTGTTTTTAATTAATTAATACATTTTTATTTTTAATGAAATGTTATGAATTTAACAGCTCGTAAACCATTTTTTCACTAGAAAAAAAACGAAATAACCCATTAAACATAAAAGTACTATTTCAAAGTTATTTTAGTTTTATTAAAGGGTTAGTTCATCCAAAAATAAAAATAATGTCATTAATTACTCACCCTCATGTCGTTCCACACCCGTAAGACCTTCGTTCATCTTCAGAACACAAATTAAGATATTTTTGATGAAATCCGATGGCTCAGTGAGGCCTGAGCAATGACATTTCCTCTCTCAAGATCCATTAATGTACTAAAAACATATTTAAATCAGTTCATGTGAGTACAGTGGTTCAATATTAATATTATAAAGCCACGAGAATATTTTTGGAGCACCAAAAAAACTAAATAACGACTTGTATAGTGATGGCCGATTTCAAAACACTGCTTCTGAGCTTTATGAATCAAATCAGTGACTCGTTTCAAAAAAAGGTCACGTGATTCCAACAGTTTAGCCGTTTGATAGGAGATCCGAATCACTGATTCGATTCGTAAAGCTCCGAAGCAGTGTTTTGAAATCAGCCCATCAATATTTAATATTTTGATATTTTTGAGCTTTTATTTTTGTTTTACTTTTATGTTAATTTTAGTTTTATTTTTTGTAATTTCATTATGTCATTTTTTTATTTTATTTTTTATTTTTAGGTTTTTTGTAAGGTTTAATTTAGTTTTCTTTCTGTTTTAGTTTTAGTTATTTTTAGTTTTTATTTCTGGTTAATAATTTAAAGTTTTTTAATTTTTAAATTTTTTTTTAGTAAATTTTGGTTTACTAGAATTTTTTAAAAATAGTTTACACATTTTTAGTTAACGATAATAACCCTGTATTATACAATCATGTAAGGCATTTCTCCTTATTAGTGGTCGACCGATATATCACCAAAGCTGATATATATCGGCCGATATTTGGCATTTTTTAAACATCAGCATCGGCTGACAAGATTTTTTTTGTTTAATTGGCTGATGTGTCAGAAGCAGAACTTTTATTTTGACAGGACTATGAACACAAGTGCCCAAGCACACAGCGCCCCCATGAGGACAGGAGAGTTAGATGCACAATCAACAAACTTTAAACCTGTGATTTCAAACTATAGAGCCTTTCTGGTATAAAGTCGAGTCAAAACCCCTCGTGTTTTACTCTGATAATCGCTGAGCCTGGTGTGTAGAGATGATGTATCTGTGAACAAGCTAACACAAGTTACATGAAGGTGTAATAGAAATCTCAGGAGAAGCTGGCTGTATAAAACTGTGTGGGAGAAATGTGATGGACATGGTTTGATATTAACCCTGGATTGGGGATTAATTTTATTTATAAATATATATATATATATATATATAATATGTGTGTGTATATATTTTAGAAATCAATCAAATCCGACAGCACTGTTATCTTGCAGATGACAGCACCTGTCTCTAACCTCCGCGTCCACATGCAGAGAGGAAGATTGAATGTCTCTATATGCTTGGAAAGAGCTGAGTTTGGTTTATTTGCACTTTCTCCTAATGCGCACTTCTTCTCGAGGCTCTTTATGGGAGACTGTGCTTCGCTCCGCACAAACAGCCCAAAGCTCAAAACACACTGGGATGATTTTACTAGACAAGCGTGGCACTTTATTCGTGCCGTGTTTTACTGTAGAAACCTGCGTTTTATCCACTAACCTCCCACAATCAGTTTAAGCAGGTGCTAAATATGCTAAAAAAGAGCTGCATTTATAATTAAGACGTTATGATTTTGTCAGTTCAGACACGCCTCCTTTCTATGGAAGTATTTATGCCATCATTTAATACATATAGAACCTATTTGGCATCAACGGTTCTTTAAAATTGATTCAAACCCCTAGTGTTCTATATAGAATCCATTGAACCTTCTTTTCCAAGAGATTCAAACCAGTAACATTTATTTTCCAACTTGAAAGAACCAACTCGGAGTCATTTGTTTTAGGAATCGAGCTGCACTGGTCGAGCCGAATGTTTTTGATTCACTAAAAAGAACCTGTGCTCAAGAGTCATTTGTTTGTGAATCAAACTGCACTGGTCATGTTGTACGCTTCTAACCCTGCAAGGAAACTCTAGAAAGACATTTGTCAACGTTATTCGTTAAATGTAGATCAAAGGTAATAATCAACATATTTTTACCCAGCCTTATTCTTTTGTTGAAAATAAATTAACCTTGCGCTGTTTCCAAGTTCTCCAGTCTTGAGGAAAAGACTTTAGATATTCAAAGACGGTGCACTTATATTAATTATGAATAGGAGAAAGTGCAACACACAATATGGCAGAATAAGTCCCGTCTTAAATGAAGCCGGAAAAATAAGCTTTTTAAACCAGCATAAGAAACAAAATTTATGAGACAGTTGTCAGATTTCATTGGTGACTTCAAATATGAAATTTAATCGTAAGCTTGATGAACAGCTTTGGAGAATCTGATGCAGTTGCATGACTGAATATCAAAGATGGCCGCCGAGTGGAATGAGTTGCCTTAAAGGGACTTCGGCTGAGGGCTTTCCAGTCTTCACATGTGATATATATTCATCCCGACACTATGTCCTCTGGAAGTTTCTGATTTAAATTGTACCATCTTTCTTCAGAGTTAAATTCTCTGCTGTCTCAAAAAGACAAGTGTCCTTAAATACCTTTCAAATTATTTCAGATTTAGTTTTCCTCTCGATAATACGCCTGTCCTTGAGATGAGAGGAGGGACAGTATTGAACTGTGACAGCAGAGGACATCGACTTCAAACTTGATTATCGCATTCTCCTAGAAGGAAAGAAACAAAGCCTACCTAATGCTCCCCATCGTATCCCTCTTAAGCAATCAATGAATTTATTAATTAATCTTGCCAGCACCTTCTTGCATCTGTACATTGATCCTCGGTGCTTAGAATGGAGGCATCATTCAATTTCAATTTCGGCTCTGAACTCTTTTGGCGATCGATCGGCCGCACAGCCCCGGCCTGGGGTAAGTCATATTGAGAGAGGATGATACGGAGATGGAAATTGATTTGACAAATGGAGGAGTGGATGGGAAGAGCTCTGGAGCTCATGGCATGTGGCCGTGGGAGTTTAATGCCGCAGAGGTTCAGAAAGGCCACTGCCTGATTGAAAGACGCAGTTCACTCGAAAATGAAAATTGTCATTATTTTCTCCACAGATTCACAGGATCATAGATGCTAGATTTTTCTAGCATGATTTAACACATTGCTAGCATGGTTTTGCATTTTGTTGTTAACATGATTTAGCACGTTTCTAGCATGTTTCTAGCATGATTTAACACATTGCTAGCATGGTTTAGCATGTTTTAACATGTTGCTAGCATGTAGTTACCATGATTTAACACATTGCTAGCATTTTTAAGCATGTTGTTAGCCTAATTTAGAATGTTCCTAGCATATTTATAACATGATTTAGCACATTTCTAGCATGTTTCTAGCATGATTTAACACATTGCTAGCATGGTTTTGCATGTTTTAACATGTTGTTATCATGTACTTACCATGATTTAACACATTGCTAGCATTTTTTAGCATGTTGTTAGCCTAATTTTGAATGTTCCTAGAATGTTTATAACATGATTTAGCACATTTCTAGCATGTTTCTAGCATGATTTAACACATTGCTAACATGGTTTTGCATGTTTTAACATGTTGTTATCATGTACTTACCATGATTTAACACATTGCTAGCATTTTTTAGCATGTTGTTAGCTTAATTTAAAATGTTCCTAGCATGTTTATAACATGATTTAGCACACTTTGCCAACATTTTTTAGCATGATTTAACATATTGCTAGCATGGTTTAGCATGTTTTAACATGTTGTTAGCACGTAGTTACCATGATTTAACACATTGCTAGCATTTTTTAGCATGTTGTTAGCCTAATTTTGAATGTTCCTAGCATGTTTATAACATGATTTAGCACATTTCTAGCATGTTTCTAGCATGATTTAACACATTGCTAGCATGGTTTAGTATTTGTTTTAACATGTTGCTAGCATTTAGTTACCATGATTTAACACATTGCTAGCATTTTTTAGCATGTTGTTAGCCTAATTTAGAATGTTCCTAGCATGTTTATAACATGATTTAGCACATTTCTAGCATGATTTAGCATTTTTTAACATGTTGTTATCATGTACTTACCATGATTTAACACATTGCTAGCATTTTTTAGCATGTTGTTAGCCTAATTTTGAATGTTCCTAGAATGTTTATAACATGATTTAACACACTTTGCCAACATGTTTTAGCATGATTTAACACATTGCTAGCATGGTTTAGCATGTTTTAACATGTTGTTAGCACGTAGTTACCATGATTTAACACATTGCTAGCATTTTTTAGCATGTTGTTAGCCTAATTTTGAATGTTCCTAGAATGTTTATAACATGATTTAACACACTTTGCCAACATGTTTTAGCATGATTTAACACATTGCTAGCATGGTTTACCATGTTTTAACATGTTGTTAGCACATAGTTACCATGATTTAACACATTGCTAGCATTTTTTAGCATGTTGTTAGCCTAATTTAGAATGTTCCTAGCATGTTTATAACATGATTTAACACACTTTGCCAACATGTTTTTGCATGTTGTTAGCATGATTTAGCACATTTCTAGCATGTTTCTTGCACGATTTAACACATTGCTAACACATTTTAGTGTTGTTAGCATATTTCTAGCATGATTTAGAAGTTTGCTAGCATGTTTCTAGCATGACTTACTAACATGTTTTAATATGTTGCTACCATGATTTAATGCATTGCTAGCATGTTTTAACATGTTTTAGAATGTTGTAAGCATGTTGCTACCATGATTTAACGTATTGCTAGCATGATTTAGCACATTTTTAGTATGATTTAACACATTGCTAACATATTTTAATGTGTTGTAGCATGTTTCTAGCATGATTTAACAGGTTTGCTAGCACATTCCTTACATGTTTTAGCATGTTGCTACCATGATTTAACACATTGCTAGCATTTTTTAGCATGTTGTTAGCTTAATTTAAAATGTTCCTTGCATGTTTATAACATGATTTAGCACATTTCTAGCATGTTTCTAGCATGATTTAACACATTGCTAGCATGATTTAGCATGTTTTAACATGTTGTTATCATGTACTTACCATGATTTAACACATTGCTAGCATTTTTTAGCATGTTGCTAGCAATGTGTTAAAATGTTCCTTTGCCAACATGTTTTAGCATGATTTAACACATTGCTAGCATGGTTTAGCATGTTTTAACATGTTGTTAGCACGTAGTTACCATGATTTAACACATTGCTAGCATTTTTTAGCATGTTGTTAGCCTAATTTTGAATGTTCCTAGCATGTTTATAACATGATTTAGCACATTTCTAGCATGTTTCTAGCATGATTTAACTCATTGCTAGCATGGTTTAGTATTTGTTTTAACATGTTACTAGCATTTAGTTACCATGATTTAACACATTGCTAGCATTTTTTAGCATGTTGTTAGCCTAATTTAGAATGTTCCTAGCATGTTTATAACATGATTTAACACACTTTGCCAACATGTTTTTGCATGTTGTTAGCATGATTTAGCACATTTCTAGCATGTTTCTTGCTCGATTTAACACATTGCTAACACATTTTAGTGTTGTTAGCATATTTCTAGCATGATTTAAAAGTTTGCTAGCATGTTTCTAGCATGACTTACTAACATGTTTTAATATGTTGCTACCATGATTTAATGCATTGCTAGCATGATTTAGCACATTTTTAGTATGATTTAACACATTGCTAACATATTTTAGTGTGTTGTAGCATGTTTCTAGCATGATTTAACGTATTGCTAGCATGATTTAGCACATTTTTAGTATGATTTAACACATTGCTAACATATTTTAGTGTGTTGTAGCATGTTTCTAGCATGATTTAACAGGTTTGCTAGCACATTCCTAACATGTTTTAGCATGTTGCTACCATGATTTAACGTATTGCTAGCATGATTTAGCATTTTTCTAGTATGATTTCTTTAACATGTTTTAGCATTAGCATCCACTGGCAGATATCTGCTCTCGTTTTAATCACAAACTCATAATTTTTTTTAGGAAACACTCAATATCTTCTCCAGTAAATGTATCTTGATTTAAGAACGTTCAGATATTTTAATGAAAATCAAGACAAACGTCTTTTATGGTCATTTGATTGATTTTCGCTCATTTTTGGCGCATGATCACTCACGTATGTTTCTTTTATGGTAAAATAACAGCATGAGTCAATAACAACACGACTCGGCTGTTCCTCTCTCAGTGTTGAGGCTGAAGTTATGCACAAATCTCAGCACACGTCTGTAACTCTGAGCTCTGCTCTTGTTCTGTCCTCCTCAATCTTCTGCCCTCTTCTTTGCTCTTTCATTTTCTCCAGCTCTGTATCCATCTCTTTTTCGGCAGGTCAGTGGTTCAGGGCACTCGAGGCAGAGAGATGGATAGAGCTGGGATAGAGGAGGGGAAACCATTACATGATGTGTGGAGTGGGCCGAAGGGTCACGATGATCTTTCCCTCACTGTGCTGAGCCTCAACACTTCAAGGTTGTGTCCTGTGCACCTTCCACTGCTGCTGTTTAACAGATGATGAGTTCCTCCTCATGTTCTAGTGAACACCTGTGAATGCATGTTATAGTGTGCATACTGCATTGTGTATGTAAACCATGTGTCTTCCACTTCCTGTGTAATAGAAGAAGACATAATTACTGCACTCATTCTTTTACTCAAAGGTGGAATAAAATGCATTTTTTTTATTTCCTTCTCCAAATAGAAAGGTTTGATAAAGATTATTGTTATTATATACACAAAATAAGGTTAAGAAAATATTAAGACAAATAATTTACTATTATTATTATATTACTATTTTATTATAAAAAACAAACTAATATTAAATAGAACAACAATCAATAGAACAGTATTATTATGAAATTATATGATTATTAAGAAGATATTAAGACAAATATTTTACTATTATTATTGGTATTGTAAAAAATTATTACATAATTATTATTATTATTATATAAGAAATAAGATAAAGAAAATATTAGGAAATTAATATTTTACTATTATATTACTATTGTATTGTATTCAAATAATAATAGAACAACAATCAATAGAACATTTACTACTACTATTATTATTACTATTATATACTTATGAGTATTAAGAAAATATGAATATAGCAATAAATAGAAGATTTTGTATTATTATTATTATTATTAATATTCTTACTCTTTATATTTGCATCAGGAAATAAAATTATTTCGCATTTATAGGTTGTTTTATGTAAAAATGTTAACATTATTGTATATACTAACATTATTATATGCAAATAATATTGTCTCAATAGTACATTTTTTTCTGTCTTCACTATTTGTGCATTAAATCGTCAAGCTTTTATTTTGTATTTTATTCCGAATGTAAGCTCCGAGCGGAGCTGACGGGATCAGTGATGTCAGTGCAGTTAATCGAATCACGATTTGGACTTTAATGGACCCACGAGTGTCAGTCAAAGTTATGAAAGAAGTGACATGTCGCAGTGTCTTGAATGAGCCGGACATGCTGTTGTCCTTCAGGCGAGTGTCTGGTCTAACCTCATCCGCACTGTGGAAAAGAGACACAATGCAGTCTCCTTCTGCACACGAGGAGGGTTGAAGAGCAGCAGACGCAGCAGCGTTTTGCCTGCCGGCCGTGTGTTTCTCTGCTTATCAACTCTGTTATTGCTCAGACTTGAAGTTTCCATCAAATATTTGTGAATTTGCCTTAATTTTGAGTGATTACGCAGGACCCCCTCCTCCTCAATTGCTCAGCTTTATAAAGTTAAGCCAGGCTCAATTAAGGCCTGTTTGATCTTCGCCGGCGTTCTGCAATATTAATGAGGCTGTTTAGTGTCAGCACCTGTGGAGGGTGGAGCTCTGCCTGGCCAGAGTTACAGACTAATTAGAGATAATCTAGGCTTCCTAACGAGCCAGGTGTGCCAGAGAGCATCGAGAGCGTTTAGGTACTTCATCTCCCCCACAGATAATGACTGCAGAGACGGGGAGGAAAGATGCAGACGCTGCCAACGAACTGGAGGAAGACATGTTTGTGTGTAGCTTACGTTTGTAATTACTTCAACGAGCATCTTTTTCTCTATGTTTTAGTCTTTCGTCCACACTGAGATGTTTTCATCCTGCGTCTTTTTTTAAGGCGCTTTTTCCCAAGTGAATAATGTTTAGTCATGTGATGCATGTACACCGATCACGCATAACATTATGAGCACCTTCCTAATATTGTGTTGGTCCCAAAACAGCCCTGACCCGTCGAGGCATGGACTCCTCTAGACCCCTGAAGGTGTGCTGTGGGATCTGCACCAAGATGTTAGCAGCAGATCCTTTAAGTCCTGTAAGTTGTGAGGTGGATCCTCCATGGATCGGACTTGTTTGTTCAGCACATCCCACAGATGCTCCATTGGTTTGAGATCTGGGGAATCTGGAGGCCAAGTCAACACCTTAAACTCGTTGTTGTGCTGGATTCCTGGATCATTTTCCTGACCCTGTCACCGGTTCACCGCTGTTCCTTCCTTGGAGCACTTTTGATAGACACTGACCACTGCAGACCGGGAACACCCCACAAGAGCTGCAGTTCTGGAGATGCTCTGATCCAGTCGTCGGTCCTTGTCAAACTCGCTCAAATCCTTACTCTTGCCCATTTTTCCTGCTTCTAGCACATCAACTTTGAGGACAAAATGTTCACTTGCTGGCTAATATATCCACACACTGATGAAGAGATGATCAGTGTTATTCACTTCACCTGTCAGTGCTCATAATCATATATTTCAGAGATATTTTGCAAAAAAAAGTTCTAATTTTTAGTACTTTTAGTTAACGATAATAACCCTGCTGTGGACGACGAGCGTTTAGGAATAACGCAGACCTGTGTGTGAGCTTGTGTGTTTGCGTTGAGCGAGAGAACAGCCGCATCCATCAGGGAAATCTGTCGAGCGAGTTCAGGAGTCGAGGGTGTGTGTGGGAGGGCTTGCGTTCCTCATTATCACTACCTGTAGACTCAGCGCTGGGAAAGTGTCGGCTGTAGATCGAGCGGGAAGATTAGCGGTAAGAGGTGAGCAGATGCAGGGATTACAGGAATCCCTCGACCCTCCCAGCAGCCATTAAAGTGAAACTAATTATTGAACGCCGGCCCCGGGGAGCCGCAACTGCGACTTCTGTCAAGGACCCAGCTAGAGAGAAAGAGAAAGAGGGTATTTGTGTAAAATAATAGGAATAGTTTGCAGATTTGTTATCAATAATGGATGCAAAATGGTCATAAGCATAAAGCAGAGGAGGCGACCTATAGGCTTTTCCCCAGATGGACCATCCGTGGAGTCTATAATGCATATTGTACACTTAAAATAGTCTAATTGGCTCGCTAAACTACCTCTGGGAGTCTCGCACACAGGTTTTTATCATTCCATGGGAAAGCAAACTTTTGTTTACAAGTTTCCAGGCTCCGACAGTCACCGTCCTTCCACTGTGTGTTTGTGATGTATGTGGACTCAGAGATGGAGAGATGCTTTGAGGCAGTTAAACTTAAAGATGACCTATGATGCTTTTCCCATGTTTATCTGTCTTTAGTGTGTAATGTTGCTGTTTGAGCATGAAAAAGTTCTGTTCCTGAACTCCTGAAACGCCTCCATCTTGAGTTTTCTTCACAATATTCCTCATTTAAATAATTAATATGCAGAATAAAGGGGCGGGGCCTGGTTGAGTTAGTAGTGTGTTGAAACTGGAGGTTCTGGTAAGGGGCGGGACATTTCCCAAACACCAATCACAACACACTGCTCCAGCCGACCAATCAGTGCACATTGTGCTTTTCAGAAGGAGGGGCTTCATAGAGACAGGAACTAAACAGAGCGTTACTGACAGACTGGGAAGAGAGGAGCTGCAACAATGGAGAATATGAGGAGAATAATCAACATTCAAACTAGTAGAGCACAAAAACAACATCAAGACTTTATAAAAGGGCATAATATGGTATTAGGTGTAACATGAAGCGTCTGTTCTGACATCTACAGAGAAAATATGCATCCAAAAGCCTAATTTCTTTATAAAATTATTGCCTTTTGCATCTGTCGCGTTTGAATAATCCCTTTTGATTTCTGAAATTGAGCTCTCCTTATTTTTTTCCAATTATAATTATTTGCTTCTAATTGATACAGAATTAAATGTCTCATTTTTCATTATCTAATGAGTTGAATTTATTGGATTGAATGTCTCGCTCTGCATGTGGGATTCAAGGTAATTATGTGAGATGTCACAGCCGGCCTTAACAAGCTGTCCATGATGGAGTCGCTGTAAAAATGAACCTCTAGACTAACTGCGCTCTGAACATGTGATTCGTGAAGCAGCTGGAAACGTCAAGCAGTAGACTGACTTTAATTTTGTAGAGATTTTTCAAGACAATATATACATTTGCATTCGCTAAGGAATTTTTATAAAATAGAATAGAATAGAATAGAATAGAACAGAACAGAACAGAACAGAATAGATGCTTCCTTTTGCTTTTTTTCAGCTATGGAATAAACATCAACAACGCACTTGTTTTGATTCCCTGAAAAAACACCAATGATAATGAGCCGATTATAATAAGTTTTTTATAGAATAGAATAGAATAGAATAGAATAGAATAGAATAGAATATATGCTTCTTTTCAGTTTCTTTCAGCTGTGGAATAGATATTAACGCACTTGTTTTGATTCCCTGGAAAAACACCAATGATAATTAGCCGGGGAACACGAGCGAACATGATGTATCTAATTAAAAACTGATGAAGTAAAACAGATCTTAATTTATTCCAGCTTGCTTTTTATTCCAATTTTAAAGCACCGCTATCAAACAATTAAACGTGTGCACGCTCACCATGAGGTCAGTTTCTCCTTCCATTAGAAAGAAACGCTGGAAGATGAACATGAATTAGACGACGCCATCATGATTCGTTTACTGAAAGCTTTGAATAAATAACATCCTCACAATTAGCCATCTTGTGAGAAATCCAGTGCTGTTAAGTGACTCTTGACTGGTTAGAATGGGATCTGAATGGATCTTATTATGTTCAGGAATAATATAAAGGAGATGGATTTTTAAGTATCATCTTTTATATGACAGGATATAGGGATGCACCAATAAGCTGATAATTATTTTTATATTACAAAATATAACACACCATATCTGATATAAAAAATTTATATTTTTTAGTTTATAATATTTTCATTTTATATGTATTTTATAATATATTCAAGCAACAACAAATGGTTTTATTTTTTGTTTCAGTTAACTGTAATAACCCTGATTCAGAGCAATAAGGCTGGAGATTATATTAATACGTGCAAAGAATTTATATACTTACTTACTGTTCCATGTGTGTTACGCAGAAAGAAGTGTGTGTGTGTGTGTGTAATTTTCAGGTTAAGTCATATACTGAAGGTTGCGGTCCTGGGATAGACCGACAGGGTTCTCATTACCTCTGGAGCTCCTGCTCCATTTTCTCATTCCCTGCTCCCCTGATAGAGGGAAAATTAATTAAAACTTGTCTTATTAACTCTGAGCTCCCAGGAGGACTCGGCTCGGCATGAAGCTCCGGCTCGACCTGAACTCACCCCCTCCGGCTCTTCTGTCCGCAGGGACACACCAACACACACACTTACAGATCTGACCGAGCGCTGATGTGATGAGCAGATAAAGAGGAGAGATGAATCAGGACGACACCGCAGAGGAGACTGAGAGAGAGAATGAAGCAGTTTACACAGAGCTCCAGGGTTCTTGACTCAATTTTAAAGAACGCTTAATGCCAAAACTGTTCTATGTGAGGACAAATGTCTTAAATAATTGCATCATGTAATAATGACACTCAACCCTGATATCGATACATGTAATGAACTGTGTATCGTATAGTTGGCGAAACCCTCTGAGAAGAGTCTCACCAGATTCAGTGTGTCCCTGGAGTTTACCTTTAAAGCATGTCAAACACTCACAGGTCTCGTTTCCGTCTTTTTCCCTCCATCATCCCTCGGGTGTCTCTCCTGATGTAACCCAGCGTCAAGAGCCGAACTGACTCTGTAAAGAGCAGCGAACCTCCGTGAGAGCCTCCGGTGTCAGGCCTGATGGGACTGTGAAGTGCAACCCCGTCCTCTCTCGAGTGTGTGAGTGTGTCAGGACGAGACGAGAGAGGCATGTCATAAAAAGCATCTTTTCCATGTTATTCAGAGTTACGTGACGATTCTATTTTAGAAACTGTTTCTATTTCTGCAATTTCACGGCTGGAACAACAGAAAATGTGACAGTGATAATCTCAGGTTCTGATTTATTAATGTTGAAGGAGTTTAATAAGTTTGAATATCACTTATAGCTGCACTAAAAGCAACGGTGGAATATTAACCTCAGATCCTGACGATGACATTCAGACTGTAAACAAACAACCGTATTTTATGACTAAGATTGTTTCAGTGTATTTTAATAATGTACAATGGTGTAATATTTATGAAACTGATTATGGTTGCGAGTGCCATACATTTGCAGAAAGACTCCGCCCACACTCTCTTCGGATTGGCTGTGATTGTGGATTGATTCGGTTGCGAGTGCTGTGCGCTTACAGAAAGACTCCGCCCACACTGTCTTCTGATTGGCTGTGGTTTTGGATTGATTCGGTTGCGAGTGCAGTGTGCTTACAGAAAGACTCCGCCCACACTGTCTTCTGATTGGCTGTGATTGTGGATTGATTCGGTTGCGAGTGCAGTGTGCTTACAGAAAGACTCCGCCCACACTCTCTTCTGATTGGCTGTGGTTTTGGATTGATTCGGTTGCGAGTGCAGTGCGCTTACAGAAAGACTCCGCCCACACTCTCTTCTGATTGGCTGTGATTTTGGATTGATTCGGTTGCGAGTGCAGTGCGCTTACAGAAAGACTCCGCCCACACTGTCTTCTGATTGGCTGTGATTTTGGATTGATTCGGTTGCGAGTGCAGTGCGCTTACAGAAAGACTCCACCCACACGCCCTTCTGATTGGCTGTGATTGTGGATTGATTCGGTTGCGAGTGCAGTGCGCTTACAGAAAGACTCCGCCCACACTGTCTTCTGATTGGCTGTGATTGTGGATTGATTCGGTTGCGAGTGCAGTGTGCTTACAGAAAGACTCCGCCCACACTGTCTTCTGATTGGCTGTGGTTTTGGATTGATTCGGTTGCGAGTGCAGTGCGCTTACAGAAAGACTCCGCCCACACTTTCTTCTGATTGGCTGTGGTTTTGGATTGATTCGGTTGCGAGTGCAGTGCGCTTACAGAAAGACTCCGCCCACACTGTCTTCTGATTGGCTGTGATTGTGGATTGATTCGGTTGCGAGTGCAGTGTGCTTACAGAAAGACTCCGCCCACACTGTCTTCTGATTGGCTGTGATTGTGGATTGATTCGGTTGCGAGTGCAGTGCGCTTACAGAAAGACTCCGCCCACACTTTCTTCTGATTGGCTGTGGTTTTGGATTGATTCGGTTGCGAGTGCAGTGCGCTTACAGAAAGACTCCGCCCACACTCTCTTCTGATTGGCTGTGATTTTGGATTGATTCGGTTGCGAGTGCAGTGCGCTTACAGAAAGACTCCGCCCACACGCTCTTCTGATTGGCTGTGGTTTTGGATTGATTAGTTGCGAGTGCAGTGCGCTTACAGAAAGACTCCGCCCACACTGTCTTCTGATTGGCTGTGATTGTGGATTGATTCGGTTGCGAGTGCAGTGCGCGTACAGAAAGACTCCGCCCACACTGTCTTCTGATTGGCTGTGGTTGTGGATTGATTCGGTTGCGAGTGCAGTGCGCTTACAGAAAGACTCCGCCCACACTGTCTTCTGATTGGCTGTGGTTTTGGATTGATTCGGTTGCGAGTGCAGTGCGCTTACAGAAAGACTCCGCCCACACTCTCTTCTGATTGGCTGTGGTTTTGGATTGATTCGGTTGCGAGTGCAGTGCGCTTACAGAAAGACTCCGCCCACACTCTCTTCGGATTGGCTGTGGTTTTGGATTGATTCGGTTGCGAGTGCAGTGCGCTTACAGAAAGACTCCGCCCACACTCTCTTCTGATTGGCTGTGGTTTTGGATTGATTCGGTTGCGAGTGCCATACATTTGCAGAAAGACTCCGCCCACACTCTCTTCGGATTGGCTGTGATTGTGGATTGATTCGGTTGCGAGTGCAGTGTGCTTACAGAAAGACTCCGCCCACACTCTCTTCTGATTGGCTGTGGTTTTGGATTGATTCGGTTGCGAGTGCAGTGCGCTTACAGAAAGACTCCGCCCACACTCTCTTCTGATTGGCTGTGATTTTGGATTGATTCGGTTGCGAGTGCAGTGCGCTTACAGAAAGACTCCGCCCACACGCTCTTCTGATTGGCTGTGGTTTTGGATTGATTCGGTTGCGAGTGCAGTGCGCTTACAGAAAGACTCCGCCCACGCTGTCTTCTGATTGGCTGTGGTTTTGGATTGATTCGGTTGCGAGTGCAGTGCGCTTACAGAAAGACTCCGCCCACACGCTCTTCTGATTGGCTGTGATTGTGAATTGATTTGGTTGCGAGTGCAGTGCGCTTACAGAAAGACTCCGCCCACACTCTCTTCGGATTGGCTGTGATTGTGGATTGATTCGGTTGCGAGTGCAGTGCGCTTACAGAAAGACTCCGCCCACACTCTCTTCTGATTGGCTGTGGTTTTGGATTGATTCGGTTGCGAGTGCAGTGCGCTTACAGAAAGACTCCGCCCACACTCTCTTCGGATTGGCTGTGATTGTGGATTGATTCGGTTGCGAGTGCAGTGCGCTTACAGAAAGACTCCGCCCACACTCTCTTCTGATTGGCTGTGGTTTTGGATTGATTCGGTTGCGAGTGCAGTGCGCTTACAGAAAGACTCCGCCCACACTGTCTTCTGATTGGCTGTGATTGTGGATTGATTCGGTTGCGAGTGCAGTGCGCTTACAGAAAGACTCCGCCCACACTGTCTTCTGATTGGCTGTGATTGTGGATTGATTCGGTTGCGAGTGCAGTGTGCTTACAGAAAGACTCCGCCCACACTCTCTTCTGATTGGCTGTGGTTTTGGATTGATTCGGTTGCGAGTGCAGTGCGCTTACAGAAAGACTCCGCCCACGCTGTCTTCTGATTGGCTGTGGTTTTGGATTGATTCGGTTGCGAGTGCAGTGCGCTTACAGAAAGACTCCGCCCACACGCTCTTCTGATTGGCTGTGGTTTTGGATTGATTCGGTTGCGAGTGCAGTGCGCTTACAGAAAGACTCCGCCCACGCTGTCTTCTGATTGGCTGTGGTTTTGGATTGATTCGGTTGCGAGTGCAGTGCGCTTACAGAAAGACTCCGCCCACGCTGTCTTCTGATTGGCTGTGGTTTTGGATTGATTCGGTTGCGAGTGCAGTGCGCTTACAGAAAGACTCCGCCCACACGCTCTTCTGATTGGCTGTGGTTTTGGATTGATTCGGTTGCGAGTGCAGTGCGCTTACAGAAAGACTCCGCCCACACGCTCTTCTGATTGGCTGTGGTTTTGGATTGATTCGGTTGCGAGTGCAGTGCGCTTACAGAAAGACTCCGCCCACGCTGTCTTCTGATTGGCTGTGGTTTTGGATTGATTCGGTTGCGAGTGCAGTGCGCTTACAGAAAGACTCCGCCCACGCTGTCTTCTGATTGGCTGTGGTTTTGGATTGATTCGGTTGCGAGTGCAGTGTGCTTACAGAAAGACTCCGCACACGCTGTCTTCAGATAGGATGTGGTTTTGGATTGATTCGGTTGCGAGTGCAGTGTGCTTACAGAAAGACTCCGCCCACACTCTCTTCTGATTGGCTGTGGTTTTGGATTGATTCGGTTGCGAGTGCAGTGTGCTTACAGAAAGACTCCGCCCACGTTGTCTTCTGATTGGCTGTGGTTTTGGATTGATTCGGTTGCGAGTGCAGTGTGCTTACAGAAAGACTCCGCCCACACTCTCTTCTGATTGGCTGTGGTTTTGGATTGATTCGGTTGCGAGTGCAGTGCGCTTACAGAAAGACTCCGCCCACACTCTCTTCTGATTGGCT
This sequence comes from Chanodichthys erythropterus, assembly GCF_024489055.1. NCBI lineage: Eukaryota > Metazoa > Chordata > Actinopteri > Cypriniformes > Xenocyprididae > Chanodichthys > Chanodichthys erythropterus. The sequence continues at coordinate 15,684,139 of NC_090235.1, forward strand.
GTGATTTTGGATTGATTCGGTTGCGAGTGCCGTGCGCTTACAGAGAGACTCCGCCCACACTCTCTTCTGATTGGCTGTGGTTTTGATTGATTCGGTTGTGTCTTGTAGTCTCGTTGCATCTGGTGTGGACGGACACACTGCTTGTCTCTGGAATCTGATCTTGTTAGGACAGTATGAAGTGATTCCTCATGTTCTCTTCAACCGCTTTGAAAGTGTGTGCATTAGTCCTGCAGGAGTCACATGGTGTGTGTCAGGTTCGGATGCTTCTTTATTCCGTGTCTTCTAACATATGTTTGCGGCCGGATTGATACATCACACAGCTGATCTCTGACACGCTGGCAGCTGCTCCGGTATCCGTTCTGCTCGTCTCCCTGCGAGCGCTAAGTGGATCCGACGCAATTAGGCTTCCCTCATCGTTCACGTTCTTCTTTGTTCTTTATAGTTAACAAGCTTGAGAATTTGGCACATAATCTGTTGTTATTTCTTGCTTTCCTTTTTAATTTGTCAGAGATTAAAAACTTGGCGTAAAGCAGCAATCGAGCAAACAGCCTCTTCTGTTCGTTCTGACAATTAGAGCTTTCATTTCATATTCCGTTTCATTCCATCTGTCAAATGCATCCGAGTGTGTGTGTGTGTGTGTGTGTGTGTGAGACTATAAGCTATCTGTTTTGCATCCCGGGACTGTGGAGGTGAACTCAGATACAGCGTTCACAGTCCAACGACTCCAAACTGCCTCCAGAGGCCCGGACAAGGACAAGGAACAACCTGGATGCAGGAGAACAAAAGGAACAAACTAGAGAGGAGGAGGAATGTGAAAGCATCTGATAGAGTTGTTCTCCTAATAGGAAAGATGATTGACGCCACCCTGAATAAGCTGACAGCCCATAAAGGTCATATTAATAATGACAGCTTGGCAGAGAAAAAGAAAGTGTGCAGTCAACAAATCCGTGTGGAGAGTGACAGTGCAGATTTTTCTTTATGCGTGGAGTTTTAATAGACAGTATGTTTGGATTTACAGTATATAGAATGACACTAACTTTCCTCTCAATTAGTGTGTGTGTGTGTGTGTGTGTGTGTGTTTCAACACCCCTGCAGTGTATCATGGTTCTTCTGACTCTTGTTTTTTGACCTCATCCTCTCTCTTCCTCTCCTCCTCTTCTTTCTTTCTAAATGATCTCAATCTCTGTGGGTTTACGTGTGCTTTGGGGAGTTTTGACAGTGATTATTTGCATAAAGCAAGTAAAGATTCATTCCTCCCACTCTCTCATGCTTCTCAACTCTTATATCTCTCACATGTTTCTCTCTCTCTTGCCTTATTTCTTGCAGTTTCCCCTCAAAATTTCCTGATCATTTACTCTCCTCCATGTCATCCAAGATGTTCATGTCTTTCTTTCTTCAGTGAAAAAAAGAAATAAAGGTTTTGGTAACACTTTAGAATAACTCACGCTATGAAGCATTAGTTAAGCATTAGTAAATAGTTAAATCATCATTTATAAAACATTAATAGACATTAGTAAGCATTTATAAATACAGCAATAATGCTTTGTTCTTGATTTATAAGCATATCTATAATGAGTTTAATAATTGTATTTTCATACTTTATTAATGATCAATTTATCATTTCTTAATTATGTATTACATTATTCACAAAGCAGTAATTTAGGAGTTGTCAGTGGTTCATAAGATCATTTAGGAAGTGTAAGTAAATGATTAATAAAATATTTAAATGTACATTTATGCATCTTATTATTTAGACATATAGCATTAGTTACTCAGTGTGTTAATAAATGCTTTATTAACATAATCCTAGTGTCAAAACTACCTCAGTACTAACTTTAAAAATTAGTGAACAGCAGTACAGAAGATCACTGAACCTTTAAATCTCATTTATAAAAGCTTTACAAAGCATAAATAGTCCTCACTTTAGATGAGCTCACAAAAATAGTTAACTGACTATTTCTAAATGTTTTATAACTACCTGAATTAATCATGAAGTGCAGTAGGAATATGAGTTAATAAAACATTTACTAACACAATAAGTAACTATTACTGTGTGTCTAAATAATAAGATGTATAAATGAATGTTTAAATAGTTTATTAATCATTTACTTACACTTACTAAATGAACTACTGACAACTCCTAAATAACTGGTTTGTAAATAATGTAATACTTAATTTAGAAATGATAAATTGATTATTAATAAAGTATGAAAATACAATTATTAAACACATTATATATATGCTTATAAATCAAGAATAAAGCAATTATAGCTGTATTTATAAACTACTTACTAATGTCTATTAATGCTTTATAAGTGATGAAATAACTATTAACTAATGCTTAACTAATGCTTCATAGCGTGCAGTTATTATAAAGTGTTACCAAGGTTTTTGATGAAAACATTCCAGGATTATTCTCCATATAGTGGACTTCAAACGGTGGAAGGTCCAAATGTCAGTTTCAGTGCAGCTTCAAAGAGCTCTACATGATCCCAGACGAGGAATAAGAGTCTCATCTAGAGAAACAATCGGACATTTTCTAAAAATAATAAAAATTATATACATTTTAACCACAAATGCTCGTCTTGAGCTAGCTCTCTTCTTCTTCTCTATTATAATTCCAGCAGTGTAGACACTGCTATGTGTATTACTGCCCTCCACAGGTCAAAGTTTGAACTAATTGTTATATACTTGCACTAGCATGTTGTATATGACAATTTAGTTCAAACTTTGACCTGTGGAGGGCAGTAATACACTTAACAGTGTCTACACTGCTGGAATTATAATAGAGAAGAAGAAGAGAGAGAGCTAGTTCAAGATGAGCAATTATGGTTAAAACATATAAAATGTTTAATTTTTTTTTGAAAATGAGTGATGGTTTCTCTAGATAAGACTCTTATTTCTCGTCTGGGATCGCTGTAAACTGTCATTTTGACCTTCAAATGTTTGGGCTCCAGTGAAGTCCACTATAAGGAGAATAATCCTGGAATATTTTTATCAAAAACCTTAACTTCTTTTCCACTGAAGAAAGAAGGACATGAACATCTTGGATGACATGGAGGAGAGTAAATGATCAGGAAATTTTAATTTGAAAGTGAACTAATCCTTTAACTCATTAGAGTTTGGGTAGAGCGCAGTTGGACGTTTTTATATTTTATATGTTCAGTTTTGGGTTTGAACAGGAGATTCTGCAGCTCATATACGTGTCCTCATGCTGCCGTGTGAACGTATCATTGTTTGAGGAAATCCCGTTTCAGCCGATCCCCTTCTGTTGGGATGAAAGCAGTCCTCCACGCGCTGCTGTAGTGACGGTCCGGCTGAAGCAGAATGAGTTTATGTCATGAAGTGCTGTCAGTGTAACGCCGCTGAATCACTGCCTGTAGTGTAGAACGGGCCAGATGGCCCTCAAATCTGCTTCATATTCTCAGAAAACATGACTATGAGATCTGCTTGGATCACCTTCCTGGAATCCGCACGAACGCTTTTGGTAATGTGTGTGTTTGTGTGAGCATATAAAAAGTGTTTATTTTTATTTTTATTTTATACACTATAAGAGAACTAGCAATGTCTGAGTAGGATCTTTTCAGTGAATCACAAGTTACAGAGAATCATTGAATGATTCGTTCACTAAGTAGTGATGTCCAATGTGTGAATAAATTGTTTGATTTAAATCTCTTTAAATAATTGGTTGATGAATGAATCATTATTTTGAGTCCGATCATTTCAATGAATTGTTCATAGTGATTCGTTTAATGATTTGGTCAGCAATTTACGATGCATGAACGAATTTTTCCTTTGAATTGGATGAATCACTTGATTAAATTCACAGTGAATCGCTGAATGATACACTCTAAAAAAAGCAATTGGGTTGTTTTAACCCAGTGGTTGGGTTAAATGTTTGCCCAACATGCTGGGTAGTTTTATTTAACTCAACTGTTGTATAAAAAATACTGTATTGCTTGCTTAAAATGAACCCAAAATATGCTGGAAATTAACATTTATTAATATGTTTAATAAATTAGCTTTTATTAATAAGATAATGAATAATAAACAATAAACATTTATTAAATTGCTTATTAATAAATGTACACCTTTTGATTATTATTGTTGCCTCCAGTAATTATGTGTCTGATTTTTAATTTCTCACCTATTTTGGATTCATTTTAAGCCAGACATATAGTCATTTTTAATCAGTAGTTGGGTTAAATAACACTACCCAGCAGGTTGGGCAAACATTTAACCCAACCACTGGGTTAAAACAACCCAATTGCTGGGTTTGTCCATTTTCAACCCAAGTTGGGTTGTTTTTAACCAAACATTTTTTAGAGTGTACATTCACTTATCAATAATGTCCAGTGGATGGATTATGAATTGGTCAGTGAATTGTTTATCGATTTGTTCATGAAGTATCAATGCCTAATTCATGTATGAATTTTTCTTTTGAGTTGTTTCATTCAGTGAATCAGTTCAATAAGTTAACAATGATTTACTAAATGATTCATTCGTGATTGATCAAATCTTTCCAGTGAATCGGCTGATGAAGTTCACAGTGATTCTTTAGTTCAGATAGCACATGCAAATGAACATCGCTGCCAAATAGATTATTTGATTAAAATATACAGAAGTTCCTTTTTCAGTTTTCTTGCTGACATTCACATGATCATTAGACAGAAGCTCTGGTGCCTGAAGAGTTTCTCACATTGTAGTTCTTTTCACTATCAGTAACTGTGAATCAATTATCTCCTCATCACAGCCTGCAGATGATCCAGAAGTGAGAAGCTGTCTCTCCAGATGAGCTGATCCCTTTAGCATGCAATTAGCGCTCAATCACACACCCAGTCATTAAGACTTTTGCTGATGTATAATTTCATAAAAGAATCAGTCGTATGACTGAACAACAGGACGTGTCAGCAGCTCGTCTCACGCTCATTTCTTACACAGATCTGTGTGTGTGTGTGTGTGTGTGTGTTCGTTTCAGTGTAATTTTGAGCATAATTGCATGCTCACATTATGATTAAGAGATTTATGTAAAATTATCACACCTCATTTAAGGAAGAATTCTTTACTGTGAGCCAAAAATGTTTAAAATCAGGTTTGTATTTGACTCTTTATTGGACTATAGTTTTGTCATGTGACACACACTGCCATTCAAACGTTTAGGGGCGGGAAAGATTTTTTTGTTTTAGAAAAAAGGCTTTTTTTATTTAAAAAAAAGTAATTGGTTTGGATTTGATGTCACACTGTAAAAAAGAATTGTTGGTTTAACTTAAAAAATGAAGTTACATGGTTGCCTTAAAATTTGGAGTTTATTGAAATTAAAAATTTGAGTTAATAAAATGAAGGCGATTGATTTAATCAACAAAAACTGAAAATATTATATTATCTGAACCACATGAATAATTATGGAAGCCTGTTTCCGCCACTAAATAAAAAAAAATAAAAAGAGTAATTGCAACTTTTTATCTGAGAATTCTGACTTTTTATCTTGAAATTGTGAGGTATAAATTTGCAATTGCGAGATAAAAAGTGAGAATTCTCAGATAAAAAGTTGCAATTACTCTTTTTTTTTCTTTTTTTTTTTAGTGGCAGAAATGGCTTCCATAAATAAAAGTTGATTTGACAAAATAAAAAATGTTATGATAACAAATCATGAAAATATTTTTTTTACAGTGCAGTGCTTCTTGGGATATGTAGTCCATTTCCTCATAAATGATACAAAATACAAAAAAAATCTTGAACCTTTTGTTTTTTTCTCAAATTTTCTAATACTTTTTTTGCTGTGAAACAATGTTTATAATGCTGCGATTGGCTTAATACTCTCTATAGAAAAAAATGAATAGTAAAAAACACCATTTTTGTTAATGATACACTCTTGATCTTCATTCCCTATTTACACTGTAACACTTGCCAAACATGACATACAATTATAATGTAGTGCTTTCTCTCTCTCTCTCTCTCTGTGGTGTTTGCCTGTAAGACAGGCGGGCAAATGGCAAGACTAATTGAGAAGGTGGAAATTAAACAGGCTACAGAGAGCTATCAAAGAGCCTTTCAATTAGGCCTGTATTTATCACCGCCGGCAGCAGGAAGACCTTCTCTTGTGTCCGACACACACAGTCTGAAGACAAAAGAGGGAGCAGACAGCTGGGAAAACAAGTGTCATTTCAGGCTGAAGTTACATGAGTCTCTCTCTGTGCTTTTGTTTATATTACATTGTGGGGACCAAATGTCCCCATGATGTAATATAAACCTGAGTTCACCTACATCGTGGGGACCAGCCAGCGGTCCCCACAATGTAAATGGGTTTATAAATCATATAGAATGAGTTTTTGTGAAAAAGTAAAAGTTTGCACAGTTTCCTGTGAGGGTTAGGTTTAGGGGTAGGGGCAGGGTAGGGGGATAGAATGTACAGTTTGTTCAGTGTAAAATGCATTGAAGTCTATGGAAAGTCCCCACAATTCACAAAAACAAACATGTGTGAGTGTGTGTGTGTGTGTGTGTGTGTGTGTGTGTTAGGGTTAGTTAATTAATGCCGTGTCTCTTGTTTTATGCTCTTAATCTCTCTCTAGTCCAGCTCAGATTAACTGAGTATAATTGGCACAATTAGATACAAACTGGAATCTTTGAATTTATTGAAGTAATTATTTCATATAATTAAGTGGATGATAAAGTGTTGTTATCTGTGTGTGTGGAGCTGTGAATATATATTACTTCACTGACATGGGCTGTTCACCTTTTCATGTATATATGAAATATTTTAAAGTGGATCTATAACGCCTCTTTCACAAGATGTAATATAAGTCTCTGGTGTCTCCAGAATGTGTGTGTGAAGTTTCAGCTCAAAATCCCCCACAGATCATGTATTATAGCTTGTCAAATTTGCCTCTATTTGGGTGTGAGCAAAAACACGCCGTTTTTGTGTGTGTCCCTTTAAATGCAAATGAGCTCCGCTTTCCAGAAGAGGGCGGAGCTTTAACAGCTCAACAACAACAAAGCAGGAGAATCTCACGCAGCCAAAATGACGACGGTGTTCAGCCTTACATTGTTCAAACCGGAGTCGACACTGATGGAGAGACTCAGGAAGAAGTTACAACTTTTAGACGTTTCTGAATGGTTAGTGGATAAATTGATGTAGTTGCTGTGGAGTTGATTCAACTCATCCACTAGCATGTGCCGTCATGTTCATCTTTTGTGTTGAATTGACCCTCGTTTGTGGCGTAAAATGAACAACACTCGACTACAACAACTCTACAGCAGCTCAGCGGGGCGGGGTTTATGTAAATGTTAGGGTTTGTGATGTCACTAACCCAGGAAGAAGCTCGTTGTAGTCCCTACCAGCCGTTTGTTGTAGAATTTCTGTAAAAGAAAATATCTCCTTTGCATTGAACTTTGAGAGTCGTAACTCTGCAGATGTTGTTTATGATCAAACAGCAACATTACACGCTAACTAAAGTTAAAAAAGTCAAATCATAATCAACGACCCCTTCAAAGGATTTTTTGATAGATAGATTGATAGATGATAGATAAATATAGATTGATTGATTGAAGTGGGTTCAAATTTGATCCTCTTATTCCTTCTTTTTACATTTGCCATGAAAAGTAGTGAAGCGCCTAATAAGAAAGATGCCTTTCAATATTTATACATCAAAAATAGAGACCCATCTCACACTTTATAGGCTCTAATGCACTCTTTCTTACACACACACACACACACACACACACACACACACACACACACACACACACACACACACACACACACACATGTTTGTTTTTGTGAATTGTGGGGACTTTCCATAGACTTCAATGCATTTTACACTGAACAAACTGTACATTCTATCCCCCTACCCTGCCCCTACCCCTAAACCTAACCCTCACAGGAAACTGTGCAAACTTTTACTTTTTCACAAAAACTCATTCTATATGATTTATAAACCCATTTACATTGTGGGGACCGCTGGCTGGTCCCCACGATGTAGGTGAACTCAGGTTTATATTACATCATGGGGACATTTGGTCCCCACAATGTAATATAAACAAAAGCACACACACACACACACACACACACACACTCCTCTCTCTGACAAGCTCCATTAGTGTGTCTCTCACGGTTCTGCACTCCCCTTTCATAGATGACCTCACACGAATATTAATTTACTATAACATTAACAGCATCTCAGCTCTGTTCCTCTCAGCCCAACCTCCAGATACCCTTCATCCACATCTCTCTCTCTCTCTCTCTGTTTGACAGAGTCACATACAGTACAGACATCCAGAATCTTGTAATAATGTTAATAATGCAACAATACATGTTGATGCATTATATATGATCACAGTTTTTCTATTTGAATGTCCATGAATGTGGGATGTGAGAGCAACACAAGCTTGATGGCTTATGGATTGACATGCAAAGTTTGAACCTTTTATTCACCAGCATATCTTTAACCTCTGGGAGTGGATGAAGGTTGCCAAGACAGGTCTTTTCCGTTTGATTTACCGTACATATGTTGACAGATGTTCTATAATTCATAAGAATGCACATATACAATCATATATTATACACTATAGAAGCTGTCATGTGCTCATGCAGAAATGCTGTTGATCATTTTCGGGCCTCATTAATCCTCGGTCAACACGAGACACACTTCATCTGCTCAACATGGACGAGCGAGAGAGGAGCGATGAAAGAAACCCAGAAACATGAGAACGTGTCTTAATTGTGTTGCATTACCTGAAATTACACTCTGTTCAAAAGTTTGGTGTTAAAGAAATTAATACATTATGCATTAAATTGATCTAAAGTGACATTTATAATGTTACAAAAGATTCTATTTCAAATAAATGCTGTTCTTTTGAACTTTCTATTCATCAAAGAATCCTGGAAAAAATGTTCAACACTGATAATCATAAATGTTTATTGAGCAGTAATGTAATGTTTTCAGCACCATTTATTTAATCAAAAATACAGTAAAACAGTGAAATATTATTCCAGTGTAAATCATCTGTTTTCTATGTGAATATATAGTAAAGTGTAATTTATTCCAGTGATCAAAGCTGGATTTTCAGCATCATTACTCCAGTCTTCAGTGTCACATGATCCTTCAGAAATCATTCTGATATGATGATTTGATGATCAAGAAACATTTATGATTATTATCAATGTTGAACACAGTCATATTTTCTGGTGGAAACTGTGATACATTTTATTTTTCAGGATTCTTTGATGAATAGAAAGTTCAAAAGAACAGCATTTATTTGAAATAGAATCTTTTGTAACATTATAAATGTCTTTACTGTCACTTTTGTTCAATTTAATGTGTCCTGAAGAATAAAAGTATAAATTTCTTGGAAAAAAACTCTACTGACCACAAACTTGTGTCTCTGTAAGTGTCTCGGTGTGTTTGGGGTCACGGTTCTTCACATCACTGCAGGAGAAGGTTCAGGACCTCCAGCAGAGACTCTGACAGAGAACCACGAAATCTACAGGAAGAAAAATGAACGGATCCGCTCCGACAGACAGAGGCGGACCGAGTCATTCTACGCGCTTCATTCACCTGTTCCCACAGTGTGAGTCTGAATTAATGAGTGAACAATCGCTCCATGAGTGAAATGAGGTGTGGTGAGGGACGAGATGAGGAACGTGGGCTTGCTTATCAAATATGCACAGGATTATTAGAGTATCGCAGTCCTGCAGAGGAGAAGTCATCGTAATACAGTGTGGCATTCATTCTGCCGTACATTTGTGGGAAACGTGCAAACAAGATGTTTTCTGCACTAATGCGCCTCATCATCGCCACAGCCAATCACAGGAGGACGTTCCTGAGCAAACCCTAAGAGAGAAACCATGCTTGAAGATGCCAGACTCATCTGTGGCATGAGAGAGAAAGAGGGAGGAAGAAAGAGGGATGTTGGTTTTCCTGTGGGACGCAGCTGGTGTGATGTTTGTGAAAATTCTGTCATCATCTCCTCACCCTCATGTTGCTCCAAACCTGTATGACTGTCTGTCTGCTAGAAGACAAAAGCAGATGCTTTGAAGAATGTTATTGTTCATACAGTAAAGGTCATTTGGGTCCACAACAATATTGGACCTCACTGACTTCTATTATACAGGTGCTGGTCATATAATTAGAATATCGTGAAAAAGTTCTTTTTTTTTATTGTAAATTATTTTTAAAAATGAAACTTTCATATATTCTAGATTCCCTACATGTAAAGTAAAACATTTCAAAAGTTTTTTTTTTAATTTGTTGATTAGAGCGTACAGCTCATGAAAGTCCAAAATCCAGTATCTCAAAATATTAGAATATTTACATTTGAGTTTCATTAAATGACCATCCCTACAGTATAAATTCCGGGTATCTCTTGTTCTTTGAAACCACACTAATGGGGAAGACTGCTGACTTGGCAATGGTCCAGGAGACAATCATTGACAGCCTCCACAAAGAGAGTAAGTCACAGAAGGTCATTACTGAATGTGGTGGCTGTTTACAGAGTGATGTATCAAAGCATATTAAATGCAAAGTTGACTAGAAGGAAGAAATTGGGTAGGCAAAGGAGCACAAGCAACAGGGATGACCACAAGCTTGAGAATACTGTCAAGTAAAGCCGATTCAAACACTTGGGAGAGCTTCACAATGAGTCAAATGAACCCGGAGTCAGAGCATCAAGAGCCACCACACTCAGACATCTTCAGGAAAAGGACTACCAAGCCACTTCTGAAACAGAAACAACGTCAGAAGCATCTTACCTGGGCTAAGGAGAAAAAGAACTGGACAGTGAACAGTGGTTGAAAGTCCTCTTTTCAGATAAAAGTACATTTTGCATTTCATGTTGAAATCATGGTCCTAGAGTCTGAAGGAAGACTGGAGAGGCACAGAATCCAAGCTGCTTGAAGTCTAGTGTGAAGTTTCTGGAGTCAGTAATGATTTGGGGGGCCGTGACGTCTGCTGGTGTTGGTCCATTGTGTTTTATCAAGTGCAAAGTCAATGCAGCCATCTTCCAGGAGATTTTGGAGCACTTTATGCTTCCATCTGCTGACAAGCTTTATGGAGATGCTGATTTCCTTTTCCAGCAGGACTTTAGCACCTGCCCACAGCGCAAAAACCACTTCCAAGTGGTTTGCTGACCGTGATATTACTGTGTTTTATTGGCCAGCCAACATGCCTGACCTCTGAATCTATGGGATATTTTCAAGAGAAAGATGAGAAACAGTCGATCCAACAATATACAGATGATCTGAAGGCTCAGTAGTGTCTAGAATATATGAAAGTTTCATTTTAAAAAATAATTTTCAATAAAAAAATAAACTTTTTCACGATATTCTAATTATATGACCAGCACCTGTATAGGGCTAAAATATTGATTTAATTGATTCTCGCTTTGATGAACTGATATTGACTCTTAAGTCCCAAGTTTGATCTTCTAGTCTGTGCTGTTTTCAGATCATTTAACTTCACTAAACATGATTTGTAGCTCCTGTTGTCCAATAATCACAATACTCTTCAATGCTTTTGATAATAAACAAAGTCTCAGCTTTCAAATTCTGTCAGTTTTATAACGAAATACATGTTTTTGTGTCTTTAATGCCTCAGTTAAAGCGATCATCTCTTCTCTATAGTACTAGTTCCAACATGAATGAACATTAGAAGATTCAGAACAATCCATCAATCCGTCTTTCAACCGCATCAATAAATCAGCTTGAGAACAATGTCAATTTTTACCTCATTTTTCAAAATATCTTCTTTTACTGTATGTTCTACAAAAGAAAGGATGGAAGGACATGAGGGAGAGTATAATCGTCTCTCTCTCTTCACACATTTCTACACGCTGTCGGATTGAGCTTAAACCCAGAGGAACGCTGATATTCCCTCGTGCACACACTCAGAGTGGGTGTCAAAAGAAGCAGCAACCTTGAAACGATTGGATGTAACAAATAGAGAGTGTGTGTGTGTGTGTGTGTGTGTGTGTGTGTGTGTTAGAGAAAGAGAGCAAACGTGAACACGGGGAACTTCAAGTGTAGGTTTTTCACAAGAGCTGCAGGTTAACAGAGCAAAGACAGGAAGTCACATGACTCTTAATAGAAAAGCTTCTGTATAGATTCTGTCCTGATCTTCAGATATAGTACCGTTTTGTAATAATTTAGAAAGAATAGCATTATAGCATTTATTAATATTTTGATTTTGCTTTTATTTTTATATTTTCTGTTTTAATTTTAGGTTCATTTTTAGTTAAGGTTAAGTTTTTATCATTCTTATTATTTTAAATATTTCTGTTTAGTTTTAATTTTTTATTATTTTGTATTAATTTTAGTACCTAAATGTAAACAAATATGAGAAATGTTGCTTTGGAAACTATAACTGAAATAAATAAGTTTAAGTTTTTCATCCAAAATGTATATTTTATTTTATTTTAGCTGTATTACATTTTTTTTTTTTTTAAGTTTTAGTTAACAGAAACAAGAAATAACATTTTACTAAAATTTTATGAAAGCTTAATTAATATAGGCTGTATTTGAAACACAGTCACCAGTTCTGGCATTAAAAAAAAGAGAAGTATTTAAATGTAATTTTATCAATTTTATGTATTTTGCTAGATAACAAGTCGTCCTAAAGGGATATAAAAATATCAAACTATGTATACAATGAATAGAAAATAAAATCCCTCATATAATGTGTAATGCGTAAACCTCCTGAGGTCGATGAATAACAGTTTGTGAATCTTAAATAATTGTGTTTTTATTTCACAGCCTGTTTTGTTCCCAGTTTGTGGAAAGTGCCGAGGGTTTCAGGGTGGCAGAACAAAGACGGGAAATAATATAGATATATCTTGTCCACATCGATTAGTGTTCAAGTAAATGTCCAATTAATCTGCTTTGTGATAACAGTGTGAGCTTTACAGCATGAAATATGCATGAGCGATCCATCAGACTGTGTTTAAATATTCTTTTCATCTCGCGCCCCGAGGAGGAGCCGTGTCAGATGATGAGCCGCTCGGTCTGAAAGCCCTTCCTGTGCCGCTCGCTCTGGGACGCAACATCGGAATTGGCTGTTGGGATCGAAAAACACATGCAACCATTTTCTTCCATTTCATCTCAGCCCTTCATCTGGCAAATGTTTTTCTAACGCAGCCGTGTTCGGTCCTTCAGCAGGTCTGTCGCTGCGTTCCTATGTCACTTCCTGTCCGGCTGTTACAAACCTCTTTGTTTTTTCACAACCTATACAAGTCTACTTATCAATACATATTAAGAATTATGAGAACTTAAAGATTTGGCAAATGATAAACAGATATTAGGTCAAAGGTCAAGATGTGAACTGAGGAAACATTTCTTCAAAGACTCGCAAATGAACATGCATCGACTTAAATATTCATGATCTGGAAGTTGCATTTATCCTTTTCATGTGCAAAAGAGAGAATAAGTCAGAGGAGAAGAAGAAGATGAAGGACGAGGGACGTTCGCCTTGAATACATGCTGATTTCAGACACAATTATGACATGATGAAAGCGGAGACGTGAAAATGAGAGCCCCATCTCTCTCCAGCTCCTCACCTCCTCTTTCTCTCTCTTTCTCTCGAGTGGACAGCAGGTAGTGAAGCTCAGAAGTAAACAAGAATTAAAGCAAGTAAACAAGACTAAGTCGGCCATGTTGACCTGTTGTGAGGACGAACGTTGACTTTGGAAATGCACAAAAAAAGTCTTGTCTATATGTTCACAGTCGGTTTTTTAAATTCAGCAGTGTTTACTGACTCAGCTTTCCCAGTTCACTCACAGATTACAAGAGCAATTCAAGGCTCCATAGAAGCTTTTCTTCTGAGTCTGAAGGAGAAACATCTGAGAAAACATGGTGTTTAAATCACAGCTGATTCTCCTGAACTATAAAATATGGACCGGTGAGAAATCAAACTTTCCTCAGGCTGATTCATTTCATCACTGCTCCTCCTCCTCGACGCTTAGATTACATAAAGACACCTGTGTTTATGACGGCAGGATGAAAACACTGTTATTATTATACAACACGTCCGCAGACAAGAGCCGTGTGTCAGATATACTGTCTGAACGATTCAGGCTGAGATCCCTCAGGTCTTCACTGATGAGATTTGAGGAATAATATTACTGCTATTCTGCCGTATTTCTTCATCTCAGCGACGGATGCGACGAGCTCTTCTGTAATCCCATCACAGTTTAATCTCAGCGCTGTAACAGTAAGGGAGCAGATTAGTGTTTCGTCATATCGCAGTTTCTCTTCGTCACTGTTATTTCAGAAAGGCATGCATTTGTTGTTGTTGTTATTTTATAGATTAGGTGAAAGCACAAGAATTATAATGCATTGTGAAAAATCCAAAATGCTTGACAGGAAGCATACTTTTTAAAAGAGTACTTATTAGGAAAATAGTAGAATTTAAAAGAATATACTAAAGTGCAAACTGAATGTTATGTTTTCAGACACTTAATTGCAATTAAATGAAAATTATGCTTAAAACTTATATTAAAAGCATGAACTTTAGAGTGATTTTTCACCATTTAAGTAAGAATTAAATGCATCTTAATATGTAATTCCATAATTACTTCAGTTGTATTTGAATTATGGTACTGTATTAAATATACCTTAATGTCATTTCTATTTAAACTTGTATATCATGTATTTAATTATATTTGAAATTACACATATAAGTTGCACATTAAGTACATTTAAAAGTTATTATCTTAATAGTTAAAATTTAAAATCGTGCTTTAGTACATTGTCAACACAAAGGATTATGAAAACATAATTTAACACAAAACTTTTAATCTGACATTATAAAATGCAAAGATTTTAAAAGTGTGTTAAGAAACTGTTACACTTTATTTTAAGGTGTCCTTGTTACAGTGTATACATTTAAGCTTTATTAATACGTTTTATTAATTAACAACATGTACCTCACTATATAATTGGGTTAAGGTTAGTTGCATGTAATTATGCATAATTTACAGTAAGTACATGTAACATTTGTAACAAGGGCACTGTGAAATACAGTGTTACAAAACAGTCAGTCTTTAAATACAGTTAAGTGGACTTTTATATCATATAATATATATTATCAGCAAGTACAGGTTTTAAGCACACTTTTTCACAAGAGAAGGCAAGAAAATTGATTATAAATAATGTCATTCAACTAAAAAAAGTGTTGTGTAATTTGATGTTTTTTAGAATATAAGATGACAGGGAATGTTGTGTCAAGGTTCTCTCAAAGTTATGAACGAATGTTCTTGCAGTAACGTTCATTCACAGTTATCTGGTCTTTAATAATTTTCTCAAAATATTAGCACAAAAACATTATTTAATCATCGTTCATGGAACTTTTTTAAACGTTTAGACATATGACGTTTTTAAATGATGCTACTTGTTTCAGAACATCAAGAGAACGTTCAGAAGTAACGTTCCCATTAATAAAATGTTCCTTTAATGTTCACATAACCAAGAAATTTTTTTTTAAAACTGGATGTTCAGGGAACATTCAGAAAATATAGCTGCGAGCAGCAATTATCAGGTTTCGAGAAAAAAGTCGTTAAATCATGAGAACAAATTCGTAATTTAATGAATTTGTTCTCGTAATTTAACGACTTTTTTCTCATAATTTAATGACTTTATTCTCAACATTTTATCTCGGCTTTTTCTCGAAATTTAACGACATTTTTCTCATTATTTAACGAATTTGTTCTCGTAATTTAATGACTTTTTTCTCGTAATTTAATGACTTTATTCTCAACATTTTATCTTGCCTTTTTCTCGAAATTTAACGAGTTTTTTCTCTAAATTTAACAACTTTAATCTCAAGATGGTTTTATTTTTTTATTATTGCTTGGCCCTAATCCTCTTCCGTAAAGTAGTTATAGCCTTTTTCATGTTTTTTTTTCTTGTTATAGTGCCACCAAGCGGCCAGTCGCCAAGTTCTTTTTCACACGACCAAAGAATGAGCTTTTACACAGGTGTACCAAGTTTTGTAAAAATATCTCATTCCGTTGACGAACTATAGCCATTTTAGTAAAAATGGCTCCACCCACTTTGAACGTGTTGGCGTCCCTTAGTGACCGTGAATCAAAAGAACTACCAGCCGTCAAGTTTCAAGTGTCTACGACCCACGGTTTGGTCTGCCCGATCACTCTGAGGGGAGAATGCTGAAAATGTAACAATTACAGTAGAGCTATGCACTGTGTAAAATGTTGTTTATGCAAACATTTGTTCTGAAAAACTGAACATAATTTTTAGCAGTGTAAATGAAACAGAGTCTTCGAGTGTCACAGATGGAAAGGTGAGGAAGGGAACAAGGACATTCAGGGAGAGATCAGTGATGGCTAAATTGGGTCACATCCTGCATAAAGACATCGACATGATTTTCATTACGGCTGACTGAGTTCCAGAGCATCAGATCTCGTGTAGGATCACAGCTCTGAGAGATCACACAGAAGAGCCGCTGATGTAAGGAAACTTAGTCATTGTTATTTCCTCAACAGTGTTATTTTGAGTTTCTTTATCCGTCTGACTCACACTCAGATATACAGTAACGGGCCTACGCTCTCAAAACAGTGAGAAGAACACAAACGTTTAGTGAAACAGTCAGTGAAGTCGTGCTTGAAACAGACTGATTAGCGTGTGTTCATGCTAAAAATAAAGTCTGCTCTTAATGAGCATTACATCTGTAATTAGCCAAACTGTGTTTGACCGAAGCTGCACCTGTGCCTCTCGTGTGTGATGTACTGCGATCTTTCTATCTTCATGACTGACATGGCATGCTGAAAAATGAATATCCATCTGGCACGCAACATTTTATGTTCCTGTTTTTTAATGAGGAGGACGTCTTTTTCCTCCTGTCGTGAAGGAACTTCATATCAGTTATTTATTTAGCGGGTCTCGAGAGGGAGAGGAGGGACAGTAAATGACTTACAGTCTCTTTTGCTCGTTGCATCGACCTTGAATGATTCGCCTCGCTTGTTCGTTCTCACTAATTAGCCGGCGTTAGCGCTAACACCTTCCCTGAGATGCTGGCGAGTGACACCCTAAAGCAGATTAGATTTAGCCTAAGTGTGTTTGTTTTAATTCTCATAATAAGCTTCTGTGTAATCTCAGAGAGGCTAAAATGTGTTCAGAGCAACAGCTAGCCATCCTGAAAGTGATTTTATAAACACTGGGAAACCGAGCCTGTGGCGACATTTCTGTAAAATGATGTTACGTTGCTTTTTTTGCACATTTTGTGACACTTTCAAAGTGAGTGAGTGTTCATTTTTATTCAAAACAGACGAATGTGTATCGTTTTGCTAAACATCCGATCAGTGGCGCTAAAAGGTTAATGCTATATAACATTTCAAAATAATGTACCAAATGGTGTTAAAATAGTATTTTTTAACTTTAGCTAGTGTGTAATGTTGCTGTTTGATCATAAACAACATCTGCTAAGTTACGACACTCAGCGTTCAATGCAGAGGGAGATATTTTCTTTTACAGAAATTGCAACAAACGGCTGGTAGGGACTACAACGAGCTTCTTCCTGGGTTAGTGACATCACAAACCCTACAATTTACATAAACCCCGCCCCTGAGAACACAAAATAAAGGGGGCGGGGCCATGTTGGGCTGCGCCCCCTTTGTATGTTGTAAAGTATGTTCATTTGTGCACTCAATACTTGGTCGGCAGCACATATTACAGCAAATGACTTGCTCCTAGCACAAATCACAGCATCAGCGAAGTGTGGCATGGAAGTGATCAGCCTGTGGCACTGCTGAGCCTTCAGATCATCTGTATATTGTTGGATCGACTGTTTCTCATCTTTCTCTTGAAAATATCCCATAGATTCAGAGGTCAGGCATGTTGGCTGGCCAATAAAACACAGTAATATCACAGTCAGCAAACCACTTGGAAGTGGTTTTTGCACTGTGGGCAGGTGCTAAAGTCCTGCTGGAAAAGGAAATCAGCATCTCCATAAAGCTTGTCAGCAGATGGAAGCATAAAGTGCTCCAAAATCTCCTGGAAGATGGCTGCATTGACTTTGCACTTGATAAAACACAATGGACCAACACCAGCAGACGTCACGGCCCCCCAAATCATTACTGACTCCAGAAACTTCCCACTAGACTTCAAGCAGCTTGGATTCTGTGCATCTCCAGTCTTCCTTCAGACTCTAGGACCATGATTTCAACATGAAATGCAAAATTTACTTTTATCTGAAAGAGGACTTTCGACCACTGTTCACTGTCCAGTTCTTTTTCTCCTTAGCCCAGGTAAGATGCTTCTGACGTTGTTTCTGTTTCAGAAGTGGCTTGGTAGTTCTTTTCCTGAAGATGTCTGAGTGTGGTGGCTCTTGATGCTCTGACTCCGGGTTCATTTGACTCATTGTGAAGCTCTCCCAAGTGTCTGAATCGGCTTTACTTACAGTATTCTCAAGCTTGTGGTCATCCTTGGGCACATTTGCCTACCCAATTTCTTCCTTCTAGTCAACTTTGCATTTAATATGCTTTGATACATCACTCTGTAAACAGCCACCCCATTCAGTAATGACCATCTGTGACTTACTCTCTTTGTGGAGGGTGTGAATGATTGTCTCCTGGACCATTGCCAAGTCAGCAGTCTTCCCCATTAGTGTGGTTTCAAAGAACAAGAGATACCCGGAAATTATACTGTAGGGATGGTCATTTAATGAAACTCAAATGTAAATATTCTAATATTTTGAGATACTGGATTTTGGACTTTCATGAGCTGTACGCTCTAATCAACAAATTAAAAAAAAAAACTTTTGAAATGTTTTACTTTACATGTAGGGAATCTAGAATATATGAAAGTTTCATTTTTAAAAATAATTTACAATAACAAAATGAACTTTTTCATGATATTCTAATTATATGACCAGCACCTGTATCTTCTCCTCCCTCTTGCAGCATCTCTTCTCTTCTCTGATGATGAGGGCGGGGCAACCTGTCACTCACACGAGATCCACCAATAGCAAACCACAACCATCCAATCAATTCCCTACAGACAAACATCAAGCCCCGCCCTACATTTGTTCTTGTTTGAGAAGCATTTCAGTCAGATATACGGAATAATAGTGAAGAAACACTTTACTTTCCATAAAAAGTAACTAATTAACACAATATTGTAATGCATTACTTTTAAAAGTAACTTTCCCAAACACTGGTACCAGCTGAGCTGCTGAGCAAAGATCAGAAATGCTACGCAAATGAAGCTGTTTATGTGACTGTAAATGTATTACTTTACAAATCATGCACTGTGTTAAAAGTGTTTTGAGGTCATAACACAGTATTGTGCAGAAACTCTTTTAAAATAACGTCTCCAAAAACGTGTTTTCGCAGCGATGCAATAGAAGAGCCATTTTAGGTTTCTTAAAGAATCTTTCAGTGATCAGTTCTTAAAAGAACCATCAGTGTGAAGAACATTTAAATTTTCTAAAGAATGTTTTTCATCATAAAGAACCTTTTGTCCATGTTTCATGGATGTTGAACAAGAACAAGGAAAGCTGCTGTACAGGAACACAAGAGATCGTCTTCCAGCTCCTGTGCTGCTGTCCTCCCCGTGAGAATTAATCTGTGATTCTGAAGATGTGGTTTTGTGAGTGACTTTCATGAAATATTCATGAGTTTAGGTAGGTGAGCGTCGTTCAGAGGGAGATCACCAGGTAGAATGAATTACATTAGCATGGTTTCATACATGAGCAGCTGCATCACGGCTGTTTACAGCCATCTCTGTCGTCCGCACACTTCAAGGGCTTCCACTGTCAGCCGCTGTTTATTTATAAATAACATTCATGCTAGCGAGTGTGTGTGGAGGTGTGGAGTGTCACGGACCTCACATCCATGCTAATGAAGTCCGAGCCGGACGGCTGTGTATATCACTGGACGCTGTGGACAGATTTCATCTCGCTTGCTTCAGTTGGGAACACTGCATTATAATATGGACACTATTTTTATAGCACGGATTATACAGGCTTTAACTGCCAGACGTGAGCTTTTCCACCTTGCATGAAACACACACACACACACACACACACACACACACACACACACACACACACACACACACACACACACACAGATTTATCCCAGTTCTGTTGGCTGTCAGTCGTGTGGTCAGTCAGGGATGTGTTTGTCTTCACCCGAGAGTCTTTAATCAGTCCGTTTAGGATAATAGGGAATGATGAGGATGAGGAAATGGCCTGGCGTTTCAAAAAGACTCAATTTGTTAACACAGTTTGGGGTGCAAAAGTAAACACTGGGTTTCTCTGCGGGTTGTTGTTTCCTGTGTAGGCGGTCATTAGCAGGACTGCTTTATTTTGTGCATGTTAAATTTGTGTTGTTTCAGACCATTCAGTAGTTTGGGGTCGGCAAGATTTTCTAATGTTTCTGAAAGAAGTGTCTTCTGCTCACCGAAGCTGCATTTATTTGATCAAAACTACAGTAAAATAGAGAAATATTATTACAATATAAATCTGCTGTTTTCTATGTGAATATATAGTGAAGTGTAATTTATTCCTGTGATCAAAGCTGAATTTTCAGTGTCTTCAGTGTCACATGATCCTTCAGAAATTATTCTAATATGATGATTTGCTGCTCAAGAAACATTTATGATTATTATCAATATTGAAAACCATTATATTTTTGTGGAAACCATGATACATTTTATTTTTCAGAATTTTTTGATAAATAGAAAGTTGAAAAATACAGCATTTATTTGAAAAAGATTTTTTTTGTAACATTGACAGGTCCGTTTTGGTCCATTTAATGTGTTCTTGCTGAATAAAAGTATCAATTATTGTTTTGAGTGAGTAAAAATGGTAATTTTGCCTTTTTGCTCATAATTGTTTGCCTGCAGAGTATTGTTTATCCTCTAGTTTAGTTTATAGGAAGCTTCTTTTTTAATAGCGTTGGCGCCATTATCTTGGCATTTGGCAAAGGAACGTCTTTATGATTTAAAAGTCAATATGAACGTGCAACTTTAAAGTGAACACAATATAAATGCCATCAGATTTTGCTCCTCACTATTGCACTGCAAAGATGTTCTTCTTCAGTATTTCTGTCTTGTTTTGCAGCACAAATATCTAAACATTCATAAATCAAGATAAATTTACTGGAGAAGCAAAATGACTGAAGACATTAAGTCTTGTTTACTGAGAAAATTATCAAAATGAAGTGAGAACAAATAACTGTCTGGAGTCAGAAAAATCATCTTGTTTTCTCTTTGAATGAAGTTTATTTTTCTGACTTCACTGACAGATATTCGTTCTCACTTTTTTTTCAGTAAACAAGACTTAATATATTCAGCCGTTTTGCTTCTCCAGTAAATGTATCTTGATTTAAGAATTTTTAATGAAAAGCAAGACAAAAATACTAAAACTTGAATATGAATACGCAGGATTGGTTGCGTCGTCTGACAGGGCTGAAGCACTTTAGATGTAAAGCATCGCCGCCATAGCAAGCGAGAAGCGGTCATTTTTTCTTCCTCCTGTGACTTATGATCCATCGGCTGCTTCTATCCATATGCCATTCCTAAAACATTTTGTCTCTGCATCAGTCTCGGAGCTACACAAACTAAATGACAGCTTGCCATGAGAGAATCCTCCTGATCCAGATGCTGCTGAATCCCCACAGCCCAGTTCAGTCACTCCCAGAGAGAGAGAGAATACGGATGAGTATCAAACATGCTGCCGTGAGCAACAATAAGCCCTGAATTCCCTGCGGGGAGACTGTGAATTCTCGTTATTGTTGTATATGTCAGACTACACGTGCCTGCCGTTTGTTTCTGCAGGAGAGTAACAGGAAAGAGCCAGTGAAGATCAGTGTGAACGCTCAAAGGAACGAGTGAATGAACGCACTTCCTCAGGCTGGAAAAACTGCAGTCGTGTTTAAATCTGCACGAGTGAACACTAAACAAGACAACAGGGTAACTGCAGTGAATCCTGTCAGGTAAAGAGTCCATGTTATGTGTTTCTGGGCTCTACTAGTTTGAATGTTGATTATTCTCCTCATATTCTCCATTGTTCAGCTCCTCTCTTCCCAGTCTGTCAGTAACGCTCTGTTTAGTTCCTGTCTCTATGAAGCCCCTCCTTCTGAAAAGTTAAAATCCCCAGAGTTGCTCAGAGTACATATGCTCCCTCTCTAAATAGTGTTAAAGTTACAACTGACTCAATACGTCAGTCGTAGTTCTTGTGTTTCTCTTTTCTTCAGTGATTCTGCTTGTTAACAGTAGGCGTTCATCAGTAATGCACAATCATCACTTAATTATCTCATTAACTTTAACTCTACTTCGGTGTTATTTTAACTATTTAGAGAGGGACCATATGTGCTCTGAGCAGAACTGATTTAACTCTGGAGATTTTGCTGTGTGATTGGTCGGCTGGAGCAGTGTGTTGTGATTGGTGTTTGGGAAATGCCCCGCCCCTTACCATTACCGCCAGTTTCAACACACTACTAACTAACTCAACCAGGCCCCGCCCTTTATTCTGCGCATTAATTATTTAAATGAGGAATATTGTGAAGAGAACTCAAGATGGAGGCGTTTCAGGAGTTCACAAGCAGCAACATTTCTTCACTTGTCACCATTTTAGCTGGCCAGAATATTGCTTGTTTCTCTTTATCGCACTTGTTTAGGACATGGATTCAGAGGAGCTGACTCTAAAAATCTGTCAGCCCAGAGATCTTCAGTACAGAATACATAAGTCTGTTTTCTGATTAACATGCTGTAATTTCTGCCCTAAAGTTGCATGGACATGAATCTCCTACAGTGTTGGAGAAAGATGAAATAAATACATCTCTCTTAATAATTCCCAGACTCCATAGGGAATGTGGAGTTATTAGATCTTATTGCATTGGAAAGCACCATCTGATTGGATATGCAGCACACTCTTATCTCAGCGTACGCCCGAAAACAAACTCTCTTCAAACTGAGATGTTCAGGCGAGACGGGGCAAAACTTTCTGCGTGTTTGTTGGTCTCGCTGCCCTCTCTGTGAACCCGAACAGCATCAATGCCTCCTCCGGTGGAAGAACAAGAGGGAGGGATCGTCTGAGAGCCGAGGCGAGAGAAGATGAGAAATAATCTCATATAGCTTGAAATCTCTTTGGATGTGTTGAAGTCTGTGTCTGTGTCTGGTTAAAAATATATTAAAGAGTGATGGTGCGGCTCTGAGCTGTGTCAGAGAGATAGAGCCCGTCGCTCCAGCGCCGTGATTAGCGTGTCATGAGCGTGTGAAGAAACTCGGATGACACCGACACATCTGTTTATGAGTCTTGGGTGGAGATCAAACATGAATCACATGTGCTTACACAGGTCTAACAGCTGCTTGTTCTCATGCACGACACAAAACTAATGCTGACGTTCACTCAAACCCTGATTTTACTCTTCCAGCAGGTGATCAGTGGCTTTATTATGATGTCTTCATTTGTGTTCTGAAGATGAACGAAGGTCTTACGGGTGTGGAACGAGAGCGATTAATGACAGAAATATCATTTTTGGCTGAACTGTTCCTTTAAATTCTGGATGTTGCCCATCTCTGTATGTCGAGGACCCATAATGTTCGCAGCACATGTCAAAATCTTGTCAGTATGATGTTGGAAGTGTCTTCTAGTGTAATGGTGGTTGTTCTGACCTCATGTGAGAAGCGAGTCCTGCTGGAGTGATGGAGAACTGCCGGCCTAC
Source organism: Chanodichthys erythropterus (assembly GCF_024489055.1). Classification (NCBI taxonomy): domain Eukaryota; kingdom Metazoa; phylum Chordata; class Actinopteri; order Cypriniformes; family Xenocyprididae; genus Chanodichthys; species Chanodichthys erythropterus. The sequence continues at coordinate 15,707,812 of NC_090235.1, forward strand.
TGAGCCAGCTCTAAAAGACTTTCATTAGTCCCACTTTCCCATGAGGAGGGTTTGGGATAATTACCAATTAGAGCAGCCATCAGTGTGTGTGTGTGTGTGAGAGTCTGGTTTCCACTCAGTGCAGACAGCCGTATAGGTCTGTGTGTTAAATATGGAAAAGACTTTAATCTAATGCTTGAGTCACTCTCTGCAATTGCTTGTCAGTTTTGTCAGCTAATTATAAAGTATCCACATTGTGTGCAGATTTGTCTTCTGTTCCTCCACCTCAATCCCCCTCCTGTCCCGTACCTCGACTCTTTTTCTCCGCTCGGCACGTCTTGTCTTTTTGAAGAGTCTGTGTGTGGATCCGGCGCTCGCAGAGGGAGTGTGTTCTCGTGGTCTCGCTCCGTCCCTCGCCGCACGACTCCACGATGCTCTTCTGATGTTAAACGTTCACTTCTCACGCTGCGCTTCAACAGAGGAGACGATTCTTACAGTGTGAAATATCATCCGGACTTCTACAAATGTTAGATGAACCTTCATAAGTGAACATCTCAGCTGAAGTAGTTTTGAATGTGGGAAAATTCCAACTGCATTTTTGTTGCTCAAATCGAGCATCTTCATCCCCTTCATGAAGCCGTTTTACTCACTTTAAGGAAGTAAATGTATGCCTGACTGTAACTGCAAATATTTAAAGCCAATAAAAAGGGAAGTAGATTTGCCGTTTATAATCGCACAGCCCCGGGCCTGTATTCTCCTCTTCATCTCACAGACCTAGAAGTCATTTATTTAAGCATTTAAATATTTCTCTGTTTCTCTCGTACAAGTGCAGCTACTAGTGAAAAATATTTATTATATAAAGATGTATATATTATACAGTTGCAAGAAAACGTATGTGAACCACTTGCAGAAAATGTGAATACTGTTAACAAAATAAGGGAAATAATACAAAATGCATGTTATTTTTATTTAGTACACTCTAAAAAATGTTTGGTTAAAAACAACCCGAGTTGGGTTGAAAATGGACAAACCCAGCAATTGGGTTGTTTTAACCCAGTGGTTGGGTTAAATGTTTGCCCAACCTGCTAGGTAGTTTTATTTAACCCAACTACTGATTAAAAATGACTATATGTCTGGCTTAAAATGAATCCAAGATATGTGAGAAATTAAAAATCAGACACATAATTACTGGAGGCAACAATAATAATCAAAAGGTGAACATTTATTAATAAGCAATTTAATAAATGTTTATTGTTTATTATTCATTATCTTATTAATAAATGCTCATTTATTAAACATATTAATAAATGTTAATTTCCAGCATATTTTGGGTTCATTTTAAGCAAGCAATACAGCAATTTTTAAACAACAGAGTTAAATAAAACTACCCAGCAGGTTGGGCAAACAGTGCTGGGTTTGTCCATTTTCAATTGGGTTGTTTTTAACCTAGCATTTTTTAGAGTGTACTGTCCCGAGTAAGATATTTTACACAAAAGATATGTACACATAAAAAATAGCAGAATTTATTAAAATAACCCCATTCATAAGTATGTAAAGCATTGATTCTCAATACTGTGTGTGGTCACCTGATGATCCACGACTGTTTTTATGTTTTGTGATGGTTGTTCATGAGTCTCTTGTTTGTCCTGAGCAGTTAAACTGAGCTCTGTTCTTCAGAAAAATCCTCCAGCTCCTGCAGATTCATCAGTTTTGCAGCATTTCTGCATATTTGAACCCTTTCCAGCAGTGACTGAATGATTTTGAGATTCATCTTTTCACACTGAGGAAAACTGAGGGACTCAAACTCAACTATTAAAAAAGGTTCAATCATTCACTGATGCTCCAGAAGGAAACAAAATGCACTGAGAGCCGGGGGGTGAAAACTTTTGAACAGGATGAAGATGTCACAATTTTTCTTATTTTGCTTGAATATCATTTTTTTTTCATTTGGTACTTCCCTTCGGAACCAACAGAAGATTCTTGCATGTTTCCCGGAAAACAGATTAAATACAATTTACTTCAAATTCCAAAAGTTTTCACCCCCCGACTCTTAATGTGTCGTGTTTCCTTCTGGAGCATCAGTGAATGATTGAACCTTTTTTAATAGTTGAGTTTGAGTCCCTCAGTTGTCCTCAGTGTGAAAAGATGAATCTCAAAATCATTCAGTCACTGCTGGAAAGGGTTCAAATATGCAGAAATGCTGCAAAACTGATGAATCTGCAGGAGCTGGAGGATTTTTCTGAAGAACAGAGCTCAGTTTAACTGCTCAGGACAAACAAGAGACTCATGAACAACCATCACAAAACACACAAACAGTCGTGGATCATCAGGTAACCACACACAGTATTGAGAATCAATGCTTCACATACTTATGAATGGGGTTATTTTAATAAATTCAGCTATTTTTTATGTATACATATCTTTTGTGTAAAATATCTTACTCAGGACAGTACTAAATAAAAATAACATGCATTTTATATGATCTCTCTTATTTTGTTAGAATTTTGCACATTTTCACAGATTCTGCAAGTGGTCCACATACTTTTTCTTGCAACTGTATAAATACAGTATAGAAACAGGCAGATGTGCGCTTCACACCCTTCAGACTGCCGCTCACTCTGGAACAGACTTCACCACACGAGTCTGTGAAAGATGGGAATGAGGTCGGAGGTGTGGATCGCTGCTGGGAGTGACTGATGGACAGGTGGAGCTCTCTTTTGAATGTTGAATACTGCTCCTCCTGGAAAGAGAGCATCATGCCGCATTGTGAGGAGAGGTTGACGGCTTTGCCTCCACCTCTCGTTTCTCTCTCTCATCTCTCATATGTTGACAAAGATGCCTGAGAAGGGGATGAGGTGTCAGAGATGTTTCTGAGATCAGAGGAGGAGTGTGAGTAGAAGCAGGCTTGAGTAACTCATGTACAGCAGAGGAAAGCAGAAGCCCTGCAGATTTTGTCCATCTCTACACCTCTCACAAATGGAACCCTAAACCCCGGCCATCTTCCTCCGAGTCTGCACTTTAGTGACGTAATGCTGCTTCAGGGAGAAGTCTGTTGCGGCTCGGCAAATGACAAATGGGACGCCACGAGTGCGCTTGAAGTGTGTCGTTTGGGACGGGGCCTGTCTGTCGTTTTGTGTTCTTCACTCCAGGGCAAAATTCAGAGTTTTAGCATCGAACCGTTCCCTCGTGATGTCAATTTGTAGGCCAACGGGGAAGGCTAATTTACCATGGATTCCCTCTGGAATCCCTAATGGATTTTTTGGAATAGCGGTTTTCAATTTATGAGCAGAATGAGGTCTGTGCTGAGCTTTACATGACGAGGCTTTTATATTTAGTCTTAATACACCTCAAACGTGAATCAGCTGAATTAAAATAAGGAATAATTACAGAATAATTAACAGTTTCAGAATTCATGTTTAGGTGTGATTAAAGGGTTAGTTCACCCAAAAATGAAAATAATGTCATTAATTACTCACCCTCATGTCGTTCCACACCCGTAAGACCTTCGTTCATCATCAGAACACAAATGAAGATATTTTTGATGAAATCCGATGGCTCAGTGAGGCCTGAGCAATGACATTTCCTCTCTCAGGATCCATTAATGTACTAAAAACATATTTAAATCAGTTCATGTGAGTACAGTGGTTCAATATTAATATTATAAAGCCATCAGAATATTTTTGGTGCGCCAAAAAAACAAAATAACGACTTATATAGTGATGGCCGATTTCAAAACACTGCTCCAGGAAGCTTCGGAGCGTTATGAATCTTTTGTGTTTTAACTGTAATTTAAGTTGTAGATTCTCTTTAATATAAACCACAAATCTTATTTTACTAAACCAAAAGTCATATGTAAAAATAAATAAATAAATAAAAGTAAATAAATGTATTTCTGGAATGTAAATTAAATAAATTCAACAGTCACAACAGTTTTTAATATTTTTATTAACTTTTGTGGCATAACATAAATAGTTATTTATATTTTTATAGATTTTTAAAATAATATTATTATTTATATTAGTTATTATAATTATTTTTTGATATGTAAGGCTGTGATTTAAATATTTTTTCTTTCTAAATGGCGTGAAATATTATCATTTAATGATTGTGAGAGTGCTGCATATATGATAATCTTGAGTAATTCATCTTTTCACTCTTTAAACTGTACTGCAGGTATATGAATTAATTTGAATTTCATTGTTTCATTCTCATTTTAATTGCAGATATGATCCTCAGTTTATTTCATGTAAAGTCATAAACAGTGTGTTTCTGTGGATCTCGTGCGCTGCTCTCCTCCTCACGCTCCTGCTGTTTCTTTACAGTTTTTCTCTCCCTCAACCTTTACACATCATCATGTCCACATTACTGCTAATAAGTTAATTAGAATATACCGAGAGCAGTGAGTAATTGCAGGTTGCTCTATACGGTTTTAATGACATATTATATAGATGTTGTTTATTACTACAGTAGTAATTAAGTGTGTGGTTGTTGTGTACTTGAACTACTTAGATAATTAACTTAGAGATCCTAATGTGATCCCACATTTTTATTCAGAACATTTAAAATAATTAAAAAAGCTCTAAATTTACCAAAATACACAAGCTTGATTGCTTTAGAACCGGCATCTAACTGTGAATCATTAAGATAACCTGCACATTTCAACCCTCGAGATCATTCATTTCTCAGATTTGTGAAGGACAGTTGTGAGAAAATTAAGAGTAAAGAGCATTTCTGAAGAAGAAAAACACACAAATCACGTGTTAAGAAACGTTAGTTCTCCCAGATGTTGTAAATACTGACTCGTGTGTTTACAGCGCTGTCTGTGTGTGTGAGGATCAGTCGTCTGTCTGCTGTCTGTCATCGTGATGATGATGATGATGATGGAGACACTTTCTTCTGTCATCATCATCATCTCTCTCTCTCCAGATTGAGTGTGACGTCAAACAGCACAGAAAAGGTGGTCTAAATATATGCCACGTTCTCTCTGACATGGCATTGGGGAATTTTTCTCATTACCAGATCAAGACGAGATTACAGAGATTACAGCCGCTTCAGATTAGACTATTCCGGATCATCTCATCCTCCTCTCTGTTTACTTCCAAACTTTACATCTAAACCAAACCCGGTCCGCATTCCGACCCCTTCTTCCTCGGGTCGCTCCTTCTCCCGAGATAATGACGAATTAGCTTTAAGTCTTGCAGACACAAGATTGAATCAGGCTCCCAAAAAGCAGGGCACGGGAAGAAGAGAAAATAATTAGATTTTTGACTTTGTGTTGCTCTGGAGAGTTATACAATTTCTCATTCGATTAATCCCGGATTTAATTCAATCTGGAGTTGCCTGAAATAGCCCTGGTGCCTGACCTGCTGTTTCAGCCTTTAATCACGGCAACACCTGGCATCATCATCGTCATCATCATCATCATCATCCCGCCGGAGCTTCACTGCACACGGACGCGCTTTCATATGCTGAAAGAACTGTAACATTTGTGCAGTAGAGTTGTTAAATATATAAATAAAATATATATATAGAAACATTTACTATTGCCCTGTACACAGATGGACTTTCGTAGCCTGTTGAAAGTGATTTTGAAAAATAAACCAAACTTGAGAAATATTCACTGGAGTTAAAGGGTGTGACAACTAGCCCCGGTGTGAGTTATTAGTTAAAATATTTCTGTATGTAAAATATATCAAATGTTGGATGTCTATACAGCTCCTTCTTGATGCACACATCTGTCATTTGTCACTGCACTCATATCGATCTCATGTTTTAATTTCCCGTAGCATCCGGTTTTCCGTGTGTCCACGCCTCGTTGATTTCAGTCAGAAAGGTGGCTGACAGTTTTTGACAGGAAGCTGTTTTGGCTGTGGGACTGACAGAGCCTGGATCCCCTGCTGGCTCTAATGGTTATTGACGCCTCTAATTGCGGCGGCGGTGACATGGCAACACAATCCGTCTTCCTCTACATTTACTGCAATTAGCCCCAGCATTCATCTGCTGCAGCGGGGGTCCATATGAGCGCGGTCACACACACACACACACACACTTTCTGACAGACGTGTAGGTGGACGAGGTCAGAGTTGAGAAGAGTTTCAGCAGATTGACATAAACTAATGAAGTTCTGCTCATGTTCGCTCCTCTCTTCAGCACTATGATGGATTTATGACTCTTCCAGACTGAAGATCTCTTGAACTCACATTTAAACAAACATTTTTATTTTGGGGGTTTCTGTGTTGATTTAGAGTCCCTAGTCTTCCTCAGTGTTTTTCCAGTACATATAAACGTTCTTAAATCAACATACATTTACTGGAGAAGCAAAATGACAGAAGATATTAACTCTTGTTTACTGAGAAAATCATGTGAAGTGAGTTTCTTTTTAAAACAAGAACAAATATGTGTCAGTGGAGTCAGAGAAATAAATTGTTTTCCCTTTGAATGAAGATGATTTTTCTGACTCCACTGACTGATAACAATAAAGAACCATTTTGAAATTAACGAATGAAAAAGAACCAAATGACTCAGTTCTGTTAGAACAGACTCATTTGAACAGACTTCAGTTAGAACCGGTTCTTTTTGAGTCGGACAGGACCGAAGGCTTATTTTCAACTTTGATTCGTTCATTTGACAGCGGTTCTTTGGTTCAGTAACTCAGTAAATTCTAACTTCAGTAAATCTGGAGAATCTCATTGGCTCGTTCGGTGCGAGGGAGGAGAGTGTGATTTTTGTGTCATTGATTCAGTTTGATTCTATGAATCGGTGAATGATTCATTCAAGAATAAAACATCACTACATTCTCATTACACTAGCTGTTAATCTGAACTGAAATAGATTAGATTAATAAATTCCAGGACCACCACTTAATTATGTTGAAATTAATTGGAAAAATTAAAATGAGTGTTTATGCTAGAAATGATGAACTCGTGTAGTTGAACATGATGTTCTCATATACTCTTAAAAGTAAAGGTTCTTCAGTGGAAGATCTTTTAACATCCATTGAACTTTTCCATTGCATAAAAGGTTCTTTAGATTATTAAAACATTTACAGAAATTCTTTTAATAACTGGTCACTGAAAGGTTCTTTAGGGCACCAGAAATGGTTCTTCTGTGGCATCGTTGTAAAAACCAGCTCTTTGAAGCTTTATTTTTAAGAGTGAAACTCAAAAAGATTGATGCAAATCAAATGGTTCTGGTTCATGAATCTGTTATCACAAGATTTGAACCAGAAACTTTCAGATTACAGTCTCACTACTTCCATCATCCTCGTCGTCTCCAGTTCGCATTCTTATCTTCTCCATCTTAATCTGACGTGCGGTGTTAAAGCCTCTGATCTTCATCATCCTCTCTCTCTTACACTGGCTTCATCTCTGAACATCATCTCTAAAGCTCAGCAGCAACTTTGGACATTATGACATGTATGTCATGAGATTTACAAATGTTTCTTTTAATGATTGTGAAATGTTAGTAAAAAACTGTGTATTTAATAACACCCAGAATTACTTATATTTAAACATCTTTTACAGTGAATTTTTACCCAAATTTCAGACAAACCCAAAATATCCAGTTCAGATTTCTAGAAACCATCAATATCGGGTTAATTATGATAATCAGGTTTATTCTTAACTTTAATGTTTCTGAAAGAATTGTCTTCTGCTCAACAAAGCAGCATTAATTTGATCAAAAATACAGTAAAACAGTGAAATATTATTCTAATGTAAATCAGCTGTTTTCTATGTGAATATATAGTAAAGTGTAATTTATTCCTGTGATTTTCAGCATCATTACTCCAGTCTTCAGTGTCACATGATCCTTCAGAAATCATTTGCTGCTCAAGAAACATTTATGATTATTATCAATGTTGAAAACAGCTTCATATTTTTGTGGAAACTGTGATAGATTTTATTTTTCAGGATTCTTTGATGAATAGAAAGTTGAAAAGAACAGAAATAGATTTGAAATAGAATATTTTATAACATTATAAATGCACTGTAAAAAATGACCATGATTTTAACAGTAAAAGACTGTAAAAATGCTGCAATGAAAAACTGTCAATTGGTCTACAGAAAGTTTCCGTACTGTATACGGTTAATAACTGTAATAGATCTAACGGTACATTTAATGTAATTTTACGTTAAAATACCATTAAATTCACAGTTTTTGGAAGTGAAAAATAACAATTCATTGTAAAATTTACAGTGAAAAACCGTAAATTGACATTCCCACAATTCCCTGCGTGACACTTCACATTTGATATATTTTTGTTGGAATAACTCATTTTTTTCTAATCAGTTATGTACATTAGGGTTTTATGTTACATCTAACGTTGTTAAATTAATGTTTATTGCATTTTTTAAATTTCATGCATGTTACCATGATGGTGTTTAGTGTGTGTGTGAATGACACTGTGTGCTCCTTCTATATGTTAGTGTTGTGATGAACTCTGATTCATCATGTGACTCTCATCACCACTGGTGCTTCATTAGGTTGGTAAATTAACATTACATCAGTTAAAGAAATACGTTGTTTTACCGTAAATTTAACAGATTTTTTTTCCCGTTGCTACTGTATTTTTGATGGTAAAGTTCTGGCAACCACAGCTGCCGTTTTTTTTACCGTAAATTTTACTGGGATTTTTTTTACAGTGTGTCTTTACTGTCACTTTTGATGAATAAAAGTATTATTTTTGTAAATTCTGACCAATAATTTGCACATATAGGCCTATAACTGAATATTGGATGTTCTAAATAAGGTGTTATAAAATCTAGGAATATGCCAGAAACCAATAATGTCAAGCAGGTTAACATGGCAAATATCTAATGAAAATATGACCATATCCCAATATCAGTCAGAATATTCTTTTCTGCATAAACACATTAATTGCAGAGAGGAAAGGAAACTGGGAAAAGGACTCGAGAGCCTCGTAATCCGTGTGCTCCTCTCCATGCTAATGTCCTACCTTGGCCCTTTTCAGACGGTCTGGATCTCTCGTTCCCCTCGCTCTCGCTCTCGCGCTCTTCCTCTCTTTCATGCTTTAATGCCGTATGAGGATACTGGAGAACAAGGGAAGCGCACATTAAAGGAGTGTGTGTGTGTGTGTGTGTGTGTGTGTTAAGCAGCTGAACCTCCAGAGGATCTCTACTGAATCTTAAGCTCAAACTCCTCTATCACGCTGGCCGCTCTGGGATATCCCAGCATGCCTTTCACCTTACCTCGAACCCATAGCCAGGAAGTGCCCTCGTTCCTCTGCGGAGGCGAGAGCGCTGGAGAGATGGAGGGAAACACAATGGGAAGGTAACAATAGCCTTGAAATGAGCAGCTTAAGGGCTTAGGCAGCATTAGAAACAGCACATTTCCTCCCCATAAAACTCCAGCCTCTCGTCCCTGAACAAACGGGATTGTTGACTTGTTTATTTATTCATCGTCCCTGTGCTGCATGAATTCATCACACGGAAGGGCAGGGAAAACTCGAGCAGGAGACCATGCAGAAGATCAGTTGACCTCTTCCGGTCTGCTGTACGCTCACACTTCCCGTGCTTTATTTTCTGAGGCTGAGGAAGTGTCTAAATACAGCCAATGCTCTTAAAAGATTTGAAGGCGTCTCGAAAGATGCCCAGGTTCATGGAGAAGTCAAGGGAGGCGGAAGACAAAAGAGGAAGCGGAGCCGGCGGCGAGGCGGACCGAACGCCTCTGTTTATGAAAGCGGAACGCATCTCTATTCGGAGAGGGTTTAAGGTTTTTTCTTTCCTCTGTTCTTCCTCTCTTTCTCAAGAACAATATGCCTCGTATCCTCTGTTTTTCCCTCCGGAGAGCTCTGGAGCAACAGGAGGATTAGTGCAAAACTTTGTGGTTTAAGGACAAGACGGAGTCGACAGCCGTAGAGACACATGAGAGTCCAGACTGATCAAGAGAGGCACGAGGCTTTGACTTTCACCTGCGCGAGGAAACAGAAGTGTGTGTGAAAGATGTGTGTGAGGACGCTCCACTTATGATGCTGCTAAAGAGCCTTAAATCAATTTTTTAAAATATTTTTATCATTTAACTTTTTTCAACAATAATGTTTGTTTTGTGGCAAAAACAGTCATGGTCTATAAAGAAAAAACTAATCTAATTATTTAATTTTGTCATTATTTATTCACCCTCTTGTCGTTTAAAACCTGTATGACTGTATGACTTTCTCCTGTGAAATGAAATATAATATAATATAACATAACATAACAGAATATAATATAATATAATATAATATAATATAATATAATATAATATAATATAACATAACATAACATAACATAACATAACATAACATAACAGAATATAATATAATATAATATAATATAATATAATATAATATAACATAACATAACATAACATAACATAACATAACAGAATATAATATAATATAATATAATATAATATAATATAATATAACATAACATAACATAACATAACATAACATAACATAACATAACATAACATAACAGAATATAATATAATATAATATAATATAATATAACATAACATAACATAACATAACATAACATAACAGAATATAATATAATATAATATAATATAATATAATATAATATAATATAATATAATATAATATAACATAACATAACATAACATAACATAACATAACATAACAGAATATAATATAATATAATATAATATAATATAATATAATATAATATAATATAACATAA